>NC_142854.1:22151791-22456332 GCF_061612785.1 Hesperophylax consimilis | reverse complement strand
CACCTTTAATTTCTAGTCTATATATTCATATGTCTGTGTTTATTGCGGTATTTTAAGTAGGTACATAGTCATCTATGTCCTAATACAATCCTTATATACATATAATTATAGTAACACATTTAAAATGAATCAATCACGTATTTTCGTAGTTTAATTTTAAATGTTTTTATGTTTTCTTCTGATTTTATTTCTTCTGGTAGCTCTCCAAATATCTCCAACGCTCCGTACATCAATGACTTTTGACTCTGTGTTTTTTCCTGAAGGGGAGTCTCAATTCATTTCTTTTCCTCGTCTCATGTGTGTGTTTGTTCTGTAGTTTATCAATTTTTCTTAGGAATTCACTAGACGTATGGCCATTGATTATCTTGTAGATTAAAAATATGGTATTAAAGTAAATAATTTGTTTCAATGACAAGATATTTAACTCCTTCAACATGTTCTTAATTTTTGTGTATCTATTTTTCTTCAATATGGTTCTCATTGAAGAAAAATAGATACACAAAAATTAAGTACATTAAATTTGTACATTAACCCTTTTGCTGCCCGAATGTAAACACAGATAGATACTCTCACGCCAAGGGTTTTTAGAATTTTTTATATTGCCTCATTATTTATTATCCTCAGCACTTAGAGATTGTAAATCATTACCAAAACAAAAAAAACTTGTTTACGTTACACTCTTGAAAAGTCTAAGCAAGATATCTTTATGAATTGATGCATTATTTGACGAATAAAAACTATCTATGAAACATCAACAAACTTCGACCCGCCGCCATTATCAAATCAGTAATCTCACCAACACATACAGACATACTATAGTAATATCAGTACTCACGTCTCTGTAGTGGGACCACTGCGACGGCTCACCATTTCACACGATTCACTTGTGATAATATTATTGTTTAAGCTTCATTATTTATTCAACTTTTATTTACAGTTTCTTATCGTATTATTTATGTTAATAGTTTTTATTCGAATGGTAGACTTTAAAACAGGGATGAATACACAATGCCACATTACACTGGGAACACATATATCGAGCCATTTTTCTGCGGCTATGTTTAAGTTTTGTATTCGCACAAACATGGCAGGCTCTGTATGGCTTGGATTGTTTTGATGTTGCCGGTATTGGCTCAGGCATATGGTTTACAACTTCTTTTGAAAGCAGACGTAATGGTGTGTCATGATGAGACGAATGAGGAGTTGAGTCGATTTGATTTTTTTTGTGGTGTTTTGCGATTAATTGTCTTATCACACATAACTGATAATCGGGGAAGCTCATACCTGAATTTTTTATGCTATTGTGTACAATAAAAGAATTTAACAGATATAAATCAATAATATGGAAAAAAAGCTTTTTATACCACTTAATGGACTTTCGCAAGCAACTTACTCCAGTTAACATCATGTCTGCCTTATCCACTAAACCCATATGCTTATTGTAATCCTGAATGCAATTGGGTTTGCATATTGTTTGTCCCGTTCTTAAATTTGTTTTTCCCGTTGGGGAAATAGTGTGGTCGTGTAAAGAGCTGAGCATGTATATTTCCCTCTTATCATGCCATTTTAGAGCCATCAATGGCCCGCAGCTCTTTGTTACCATTTCCCCCTTCTTCAGTTTGTCAAATTTTGGCATGTATTTCCTATTTTTTCGCACCGTTCCGCAAGCATTGGTTTTATTTTCATGCAGGTATTTAAATAGTGTAGGACTGGTATACCAGTTATCAACATAAAGTTTGTGTCCCTTATCTAGATAATCTCTAAGTAGAGTTGTCACAACAGCTCCCGAGGCGCCTATACATTGATTATCAGTGACGTCGGTTCCATCACCACAATAAACAATGAAATCTAAAACATAACCCGTCAGTACATCACACAAAACAAACATTTTTATCCCAAACCGGTGGCGTTTGGAAGGAATAAATTGTTTAAATTTTAATCGTCCTTTAAAAACAACCATGCTCTCGTCGATGCAAAGATTTTCAAAGGGAGTAAAAGTTTCTTTAAATATCTTACGAGTCGGATTAACGAGTAATCTTATTTTGTGCAATTTGTCGCCAGGAATTTGTGTATCGTGGTCAGAAATATGTAACATGCTCAGTAATATTTGATACCTATTTCTGGGCATCGTTTTACCAAAAATGGCACTCGTAAGAAGAGGATCTGTCGACCAATGCTCTTCTATTGAATGATGTTTATTTCGTGTCATCAGCATTGATATGGCAAAAAATACATACATCTCACTAATTGAAGTATCAACCCATTTACGAAGCCTTGATTGTTCAGACACAACTTTTTTCTGTATTGTTGCTGCGTAATATTTATTAGTTTGAGATACAATATCAGTCATAATATTTGTATTTAAAAAATGCTCAAAAAAATTCACTTCCTCGGAATTTTCCGACAAAAGAGGAGAAGAGTTTACGCCAGAAGGGAAATCATCGAAGTCGTGAATAATCGGAACAAAATGATCCGATGTCCAAGTGTTCATGTCAAAACCAGTCTGACTTGATGTGCTGGGTTCGTCCAAGAGTTGATCATTAGATTCAACAATATTTTCAGCGTGTACTCCTTCATTTATACTGCTTACTTCACTGGCGGAATCACACTCACTGTCACTAAATTCACAGTCAGAGTCAAGATCGAGACAATATTCTCTTATTTGGTCATCAGACAAGTCACGTCGAGCCATGATGGAGGGTTACACAAAATAAAATATTAGGAAAAACGACAAATTAACACAATAATTAGTTTCCAAACACAGATAATTAAAATAAAATTTATATTAATATTTTTCACTCGAAAGGCGGATATAACAACTTATTTCATTTAAAATAAGAAAACATGTTGATTAACACAAATGTTATTTGCACTAAAAATATTACTAGTTAATAAAAACAATTTGTTAAAATAATAACGTTAGAACCATGATTCGTTGCAGATTCTAAGTATTCGCGAACCGTCGAGATAAGAAGGAACCACGTGAAGCACTAACACAGCTACGCGCGCGCGGGGAATTCAAACACTGGCAGGGGAAATATTGTAGTCTCCAGTTTGACGAGGTCTTTTATTATATAAACAAAATCATTTGTCACATCTGTGTAGAGATGTCGCTAGATAAAAGTTCAAATTATTTTTTAAGCCCGAGTTTTGCGCCATCTATACAGAAAGTTCCGAGATATCGCAAGTTGAAATTAAAATCATGTATGTTTGCGCGTGGCAGCGAGAGCTCGGAATCTTGAATCAAACATAGATGCGCACGGCAGCCTCCGGGTTAAAATTGTGGTTTGCCGCAGATTATAAATATATGTCAATTACCTTGTTAGCGCCAGTCATGCCCCCCAGCCGGCTGTTGAGCACGAAGGGGACCCCCTCCACGCCGCTCCAGCAGTGCGTGGCCAGCGTGTGGTGCTGCGGGGGCAGGGGGGGAGCGGGGCGCGCGCGGAGGGGCGCGGGCGGCGCGGGGCGCGACGGTTGCAGGTAGGAGGGGCTCAGGGACTCGTAGTCGTGGTGGGACGGCGACTCGCTCAGCTTCGGGTATTGCTGGGGAAAATAATAAATCACTTATTATTAATGGACGGATGTTGAGAAAGGGATGCTTAGATAAATAATTGACAGCAGAGCAAATCCTTTTTTATTGAAAGACAAATATTATATATATACCATCATTATAAGCGGAAGACGTTGCTTGTGTAATGATGGGGGATTTAGTCAGCAGAGGAATTGCACCCATGATGCTTTGGTGGGCACTCAATGCATTTGTCAACTCAGCCACTGATCGGTTAATTTAGTTTTGTATAAAAGTTTAATTGTTAGACTATAATATTATAGAGTTATGACAAAAATTAACTTTTTTAAATGTTCTGGTTTGTTGTTCAATTGTTCTGTTATGTCATGTTTTGTTCTGTTATATTGTGTTGTCATGTATTATTCTGTTTTGTTGTGTTATGTCATGTATTGTTCTTTTATATCTTGGTCTGTTTTTTTGTGTGCTGTTATCATGTTCTGTTGTCATAATAATAATATTTGGCCGCTGTTCTGTTGTCATATATTGTACTGTTATCATAATAATAATTTTGGCATGTATAGTGCCGTTTTTTCAAGGGCCAACACATATCACGTTCAGTTTTGTTTTGTCAAGTTCTGTTAAAATTCTCTCAGGGCCTACGTCATCTTTGCGGATGCTGTGTGGAGTCTTTTTCAGGAGAGGAAGTAGTGAATATCCATCTTGTAGAGGGCAGGAAACGCAGAGGCCGGCAAATCGTTCCACAGCCGAGCTAAAGTTGAACTCGAGAGCGTTCTCATTTGACAAATGTTGAGCATGCGTTTGGCGTGTTCCTGACTATGCATCGGTGTTCTGTTTTAAAATTTTCTGTTTTGTTGTTATCTCTTTTATCATATATTATTCTGTTGATCCAGTTACCCTTTTGTGTGACAGCTGTTGTGTGATTGGGCAATTAAAAAACTAAAACTGCTGCACAAAGAAGTAAGTGTGAAGATGTTTTGTGTACCTTTTGCCCGGATGAAGGACTGTTCTTGGTTTCCTGCAAATTGAGCCGGTTCAGTTCGGCCACCAGAAGAGCGGAGCTCTTCTTGGGAGGACGTTCTGGTGGGGCCCTTCTGAAAACAATAAATCTATTAGAAAAGTTCAGGACGCGCGGGGCTAATTAAACATTATACAGCTGCATGGCGATAGATCCAGTATTCGCCTTTTTCGCTTCTTTCAGAATAATCTGAACAATTAAAAACCAAGCCTGTTCGGTTGAATGAATTTACAGATTAGTGAGTAGAATTTACAGAAGAAACAGCTGGATTTTCGGAACATTTGAGAGTTTGACGTTTTCTGGAATCTTTTAACGTAGATACTAGATAGTCAGTTCGTTTAAAAACGAACATCCAGATCCTGCGCAGAAAAGTCCCACAGTTGACTGCGCTGCAAACCTTTGCCTTACTTTAGCAAACTTTACTTTTCTGCGCAGGAACTGGTTACTTCAATGTGCGCTCTTCAGCGTCCAACGTACGACTGATGTAGATTATTTATAGCATTCTCAAACTCTCCCGGTGTCAAAAATATGGTCGCGTGGTTTGCCTCAAGCTAGTGGAAATGATACCCAGTTTCAGGGCCGGCTCTGTACAGGCGCAATAGCGCTCCGATCCGGGCGCCAGCTTGCCAAGACACCAAGGAGCCAAGGCGCTGATAGTACCTAGCACCTAATACAGCGCCCTTGAGGTTTTTACTAGTACCAGGAGCCGTTTAGCTCAGGGCTGGCTTTGCCCAGATTGGTATGTTAGGGCAAGTGTATGATTTTACAAAATATAAAACAATAAAAAATAGGACCTGACTCTTAGATCAGCAACATCATCAGCTGTAGGCAGACTGATGGAACCTAAGCGCAAGACAAATACTAAGTTTGGTGATCGCGCTTTCGGAGTATCTGGGCCGAAGGCTTGGAATAAACTCCCTCCAGAACTAAGATCCATAACAAGTCCAACAGAATTCAGGTCTAAACTAAAAACTTACCCTTTTAACCTGTCATACCCTTAAATTAAATATACCAGTCCTGAGAGAAAGTCCAATTATATCTAATTTTCCAATTATGTCTTAAGGCGATGCACTACGTCGTGTAATATTTTAAATTGAGCCGCTATCAATAACAACCCTTACGTAGATGGCGATAAGGTTTAAATTCCCGCTTAACACCATCCGCCTGTTTTGATTTATGCAAGAAAAAAACATGGCCAAAAAGTGCCTTTTATTTTATTTTGTGGATGTTTAGGCATAAATATTTGATTTTTTTCAATCATTTTATAAATAACTTAATTTGCCACATTGTACAATAAAATCATAACCGAAAATGGGTTCGTAAGTAGGAGATTTTGAACTTTAAAGCAGTTTTCATAGGCCTTTACATTATTTTTTTCTGGGCTTATAAAAAGACTTATCTAAAAAATACTAAATAATTATTTCAAAGGCCAAGATGTATTCTACTCGCAGTATTTAATTAAAGCATCTGAAACATTTCTAGGTGACCAAATTTTCAAATCAAAAACACATGATTTTGCATTACTACGTATGGCATCGCCTTAAATCCTGTATCTAAATTTCGCTAATAAACAATAAGTTAATGTTAATGAAGTGTTAATCTTAAGTGACCTACCAGGTAAGTATTGTACTGTATATTATCTTCATATACAGGGTGTATCGGCACGTACCCGACAAACTTTAACCAGCTATTCCTTAGCACATTTGGAGTAAAAAATGTTATGGGCACTTTGCTATCCGGTAACATTTTTTTTTAATAAAAAATTTACCATTCATATTTTCACCACATGTCACCAATGTTTTATCCTTTGTCACAGTTTGAAAACCCATCTGGCAATATTTCATTCGAGTTTCGTTGAATGATATACGTATGTACCTACATTGGCGCACTTTTACAATCACAACGAAATGGCATGGCACCATTCGTCTCATTTTTAACAATTATTATTTAGTGTTTATGAAAGAGCGAAGACGCTTTTTGACACACTTGCTAATAACAGCTGTTGAACACGAGAAACAATGCCAATGACAGTGACGGAGTGTGGATTTTTTTATAATTTTTTGTTTTTAATTGAAAAAAAATGTTACCGGACAGCAAAGTGCCCATAACATTTTTTACTCCAAATGTGCTAAGGAAAAGCTGGTTAAAGTTTGTCGGGTACGTGCCGATACACCCTGTATAGTTAGTAGTAACATAGATCATTGTAGAAATGTATTATATATTTGAACAGCGCCCTTGAGGTGATTTTGCACAAAAACGTCGCAATACAAATCATCTAAATATTATTATTATTCTAAAAATGATCATCAAAAAGTCGCTTGGTTTACTACGGGTTAGCAAATTTTTCTTTATTTACTTCAGCATATTGGTTACTTTCTTTTGCCGTGAAAGATATTTTTAGTTTGCGTGACTCCATTAGGAACATGAATTGAATGATAATAGTGCAGGGCTGACAGTACGGGAATTAATAATTACTGAAGTACAATATACTTGAGTGTGGTATCATAGCATGGGGAGGCGGCACTTCATCTGCACTAGACCCAATCATAAGGCTCAGAAAACAATTTAAAAAGTAATTCTAAGGCTACCTATAATTACAGACTCGAATCTAATTTATAATATTATGAATGTGTTTGATGTTCGGCAGCTATATGCAAAAACTATCCTAACTCATCTATACTCAAATATACATAATTACTACGAAAAAAGTTCAAATACACGATGCACTCGAAGCAACAACAAAAACTTACTACAAATACGGATAACACATACTACTTTTGGTCAACGAAACTTTAAATACTTTGCGACAAGACTCTAGAACATTCTTCCAGACAGCATAAAACAGTGCGATTCTCGTGCGATGTAAAAACTTGGATCAAAAATAAGAATAGGGCCTTCACCGGTGCATTCACCCAAATTTGCAGTTATTGAAGTCACCACATTATTGAGCGAATACATCTTAATTTATTTATTTAGTAAGAAACAAACAGCTTTTATATAATATGCAGTGATAGATATAAATATACAAGTTAACTGAAGTCAAGCCACAGAAGTATTAAAGTTATGTTAAAGTGCATTAGAAATGAAGTTTTAGTTTCTTAAAATTAATTTGGTGTTAAAGGAAGGGGAGAGGAAGAGGAAAATAGGAAGAGGATAGAAAGAGGAAAATAGAAAGAGGATAGGAGATGCTCCCGATACATTCCATACTCTCATATTAATAATCGATCGTACGCATTACTTCATATCGATATTTCTTTAGGTTATTACCAAAAATGTCAATACTGTAAAATTTTTATTAGGTATGTTTAAAGGGTTCCATGATAACTCAACACAGTGACAATTCAACACACTTTTAAAAAGTTATATAAAGTCATTAGAAACGATGAAATTTTTTTTTTTTTAACCTAACCTAACCTAATTAACCTAGTTAGTAAATTTTTTGTTTCATCACTTTCCATGACGTTATATAACTTTTTAAAGATGTGATGAATTATCATTGTGATGATTTATCCAGTCACCGTTTAAAGGTATTAGGAACTAACACGAAAAATTCTGCCTCAACACAGGCTAGACCTCAACTGTACTTATATTTTTTTTTTACCTTCACAATATTATGTTTGTATTTTTCTGTTAATTTTATAATCTTAAAAATAAAAGTAACAAATAAATGTACACCATAATATGTATTTATAGTTGTAATGTGTAAACTTTCCTAAATAAAGATATTATTATTATTAATAACAATGTTGGTTATCTAGGGTTAAGTGACCAGCTCTGGCTTGGCGGAGTTAAAATAGTCTCTCAAACCAAGCGTACTGTACAGGTCCTGCTATGTTAGGTAATGTCTATTGCCATCTTGGATACGGGAAAGACAAAACTTACGGCCGTTCTTCCCAATCCTACTGATCAACTACTGAGCCGAAATTTTGGCTCAACACTGCTCAAACGCACAACTATGCTCTTTCCAACGGATAAGTGACAACTGAGTGATCAACCAATTTAAGGAAGCCAAACTACTGGATTAAGCTTGCCTCAGTAAATGACTACTTATAAAAAGTGTCAACAGAGTGAAACATATTTGCGAGGCCAAGGCACGATGGCATTAAAGTCAAGCTAATACTTTATTTTTAACATATTTCATACGCTTAAATATTAAATATCGGTTTACGTATTACAGTACTTAAAAAATATATGCATTAATAATAAATACAATAATTAATTCTTCAATGTTAATTTAGCATTGAAAGTTTTAACTTTGATGTCATTTTATTGTCTATAAAAGTGGGCATGGCCACTTAAGATAATCAACAGTAAAGATGTTTGGAAACAGGCGAATCGAACGTTACTGAATAAATCACTTGGCTGATCGGACCCTGAGATTGATCGTTCGAAATGTTGGGAACAACGGCGGTTAGTGTTTTTAACCTTTTATTTTCTGGTGTAAAGTGACCATTGGGGAGAGAGATGTTCTCATAGTTGCTATCGCCGTTGGTGCCTTCGTTTTGGCGCAGCGGCGACGCCAGTATGAGGCTGCCGGGCTCGTGGAAGGGGGAGCCGTTGGCCGAACCACCCCCCACCTTGTAGCACACCATCACCCCGTTAATCTCCCTGTAAATAATACAAATACAGAGTTAAAATAAATAAAACCTATGTGTGTTTGTGTAACAAAATAAGATAATTATACCCTAAAACAAGGAAATTGGTCTACAACACCACTGTAGCATCCCACCTGAATTACTGCACAAGTGTCATTTTTTTAGCAATAAAACGCAAGTTAAAAGGATGGAAATAATTCAGAACAGAAGCATGAGGTCTATATTTATTTATTTATCAATTTTCGGGAAATCGACAGTTTAAATTTATTTCAGTTTGGACATAAGTATTATATAACCAATTATGGATTTCCTCCTTGTGACTTTGCCTCTACTGAGACAGCATAATAATAAGGAATAAGTAAATTAAATTTGTAAGAAAGGAATATGAATTTAATAATTTATACAAAATAAAAGATTATATAAAATGAAAAATTTACAAAACAAAACATTTATAGCCATGGAGAGAGGTTGTAGATATTAATCAAATCATAATAGAAATATAAACAATAGAGACATAATATTATTCACAAACCATCAGTGAAATATTCTTTTATACACCTCTTGTATTTGGTAAGTTCACAGCTGAAAATATCCACCTTGGATAATACGCTACTGTAATTATTGCATAGTATGTTCAGGCAACAATTCTGCATAAAGTTCGTTTTGCATTGATCCACCCTGAACAGGATACAAGAGCGTGTTGAAAGCGCAGGTACATTGAATTGAATCTTGTTTAGCAACTCTGGGCATTGAATATTATTGTTAACTACTTTATACAGGAATAGTGCATCCTTATGATGCCTCCGTACACTCAGTGAATCAATTTTAAAGTATGAAGCTGCCTCTGCATAATTATTAAATATATATCGTGTAGTAGCAGATATACTAGGATAAAAACAATGCAATGCCAACTTAATATTCAATAAGTGTGTGGCCACGTTTAGTCTATACTACCCTAGTAATGTTATTATATGTTAAAGAGTGTTAGGACGGGTTGTTTCGGAGAATTTGAACAATTCTTCAAATTTCAACGTTCATTTTCGGGTTCTGTGAAAGACTTATTTAAGTTCTGTTTTTATATTATTGTAGGCTAGTTGCTTGACAAAACTGAAATAAAAACAGAACTTGAAAAAATCTTTCACAGAACTTGAAAATGAACGTTGAAATTTGATGAATTGTTCAGATTCTCCGAAACAACCCGTCCTTAGTATTAATAGTACAGTCCATGGCTATCCTACAAGAAGTTGCAACGATTTTAGACTTCCTAAGACAAATTTATGGGAAACACAAAACAATATTTATTATAAATATTTTAAAACGTTCGATGAACTCCATTTGAATGTTAAGGAAGACAAAGGTCTTGCAGTTTTTCGTTGGTTATGTCTCAATGTTGTGAAGTCCTAATACTAGTATGTAGGTAATGCAATATCTTTATAGTAGTTTTTTTTTTTTTTTAACATTATTTCTGGCTTTCACCCTTCAAGGGTGTTATAGTAGTTTTAAAATGTTAAATTTTATAACTAAATAATAAATTCTGATTCTGTGCAAAGGAGGGCTGATTGATGATCTGTTGTTAACAGACCGATTACCAACTCTAATACACAGACACAATGTAGGCACGCTGAGTCTGTTCCACAGGTATTTCAATGGAGCCTGCTCTAAGGAGCTAGCAGAATCGATCCCTTGTGCACAGGTGCACTACTGCGAAACTTGACAGACACGTTCACAGTTGATGTTGGCTTCATGAAATCATGGACGTTCGATAAAGCTAGACGATATTGACGAACTACATCATCTATGGTTAGTTAGCGGTATTTGCAAGCACGGTCAGAATAGATTCCGACAGTCAGTTGACAAAAGCCGCTACTATTAGCGCGGCCCCCGAGGTGTTGGATAAGCTGTCAATATGCGTAACTTTTTGGATAATGTCGTTCGTTACGCAAAATAAATGGCTTATTAATGAATGAGGGTGAACTAACTACAGGGTTTTCCAATAAGAGGTGTTATTTTGATATTCAATCGTAAAAGATCAATGGTTTCGTTGCTTGTGTGGCACGTAGCGCCGTCTTGTTGAAATTAAACGTTGTCCAGATCAATACCATCCAATTCCGGCCATAAAAAATCATTAATCATCTCTCGATAGCGCAATCAATTCACCGTAACTGTTGCTCCAGCCTCATTTTCGAAAAAGTAAAGTCCAATGACTCCGCCGGACCATAAACCGCACCAAACAGTCACACGTTGAGGATAGAGAGGCTTTTCAACAATAACTCTTGGGTTTTCCGAGCCCCAGATGCGACAATTTTGCTTGTTGACAAGATAAGATGATTTGCATTTGATTCACTCAAGTGAATTTTAATTATTTCAATGCGTTGTTGAAGCGTGTATCGTTTCATTTTTATTGATGGCGTAGTTTCTACTTGTCAAATGTCAAAAAATGACAGATTCAAAAGTAACATCTACCGAAATAGCGGGCTATTCAAAATAACACCTCTTATTGGAGACCCTGTATATATCATCCACAGACTCAATTAATTCACCTAAGATGCGATCATTGATTCTGTACCAGCTTACCTCATGTACATTAACTCATTTTAGTGTCAAAAATTCATAGAGATGCGCCAGTATATATCGATTCTGATTTATTGCGTTACCGACATCGGTCTGGACATTATCACGGCAACCGTGTTCGGGAAATTGGTATAATATCATCGGTAGTTACGTCCATCGATCCGCTATTGTAAAGTTATCATTTCACTGTGCTAGTCCCCCAGTTCGTTTCTTTGATTCGTTTTTGTGTAACTTGGCTCGCATGTGGCTGCCGGTATCTGTTTTTCCTCCTTCATACGGGCTTCTTCAAGACCCGTATCAATAAATCCCTTCCCACTCCTACAGCCCTTACCTTAATCCGGCTCATAACGCTGCCCAACCGATATCAATATAATTCCTCTGTCATTACACTATACAGATTCGCTCTTGTGAGGTGTCACATAAAAAAAAAAAAATTATTATTATTATGTAATGAGCAGGCAGCATTCTGCTGATGCGCTCATATCTGATTTCACAACAAGTTTGACAGTAATTGAGTTAATTTGAACTAAGTCCTTTCTTCTCTCCAAATGTGAATCCAATAGAGCTTTGAATTGATTTATATTTGTTGCATCGATGACATGTTGTGGGAGTTTGTTCCAAGCATCCACTACTCTATTTGCAAGGAAGTGTTTTCTAGGATTAGATGCAAAAGGCGTTTTGGTAATTTTTTTTGAGTGTCCACGGAGATTTATATTTTTATTAGTAGTGAAGATTTCTTGGATGCTAGGGCAACTGTAATGTCCAGATAAAATTTTGAAAGTCTCGATCAAGTCACCCCTTTCTCTTCTTTCTTGTAAGGTTGGTAATATTAGTTCCTTGAGTCTATCTTCATATCGTAGATCTTTCAGAGCTCTTGGTATTTTGTCTCTGTACTCTCTCTTGTTAGAGATAATCTGTTGATTTATATCCTTTGCGAAGTAAGGACTCCATATTTGGAAAGCATATTCCAGGAGAGGTCGCACATATGTTTTATATATTTTTAACATCATGTCCGGTGTTAGGTCAAGGAAGGTTTTCCTGATTAGATATGTTAGTGAATTTGCTCTTTTCACAATTCCAGCGATGTGTGGTTCCCATTTCAAGTCCTGTGATATGGTAACTCCTAAATCTTGTTGTAATGTCACTGCTTTTAGAGGTGTTCCATTAAGTTTGTAGGCAAGTGTAGGGTTAGTTTTTCCAACATGTAGGACAGTGCATTTTTCGACATTGAGTTTTAGAAGCCAATCATTTGTCCATTGATATATTTCGTTTAAATCGTTTTGCAGTTGGTTGTGATGAGTGTGTGGGTTGGCAAAGAATTTTGTATCATCTGCAAAGCAGCTGGAGTCTGATTTTATTATAGTATGCAGGTCCGTGATGTACAAAATAAACAGAACTGGACCGAGATTAATTAATTAGCGCAAGCAATGCATAGAACTCACCCAGCATACTGGAATCCCACGGGCGCCTTCTTGAGCCGGCTGCACAGGATGATGTCGGTGAGGGGGGCCTCGGGCTTGGTGGGTGCGGGGGGCGCCAGCAGGTAGCAGAGCTGCCGCTTGCGCCAAGCGCGCGCGCCCCCGTCCGCCGTCACGGGCAGGGAGCTGTACCCGGCGGGGGGCGGCTCGGACGACGAGATGACGCGCAGGGCGGACACGGTGCGTCCCGCCATACCTGAAATATAATTCATAATCATTAGACTATTTAGCAGGGAAGTATTGAAATAAAGGTAAATACATAGAAAAGCAGGAAATGGTTAATCAATGAGAAACAACTATTTCAGTAATCGAAAATGATGAACCAAATTAAATCTTTTCTTCACACAATGTTTTGACATAATGATGTTAAAATAGTTTTCTAGGCAAGTTTATTTTTTTTTATTTTTGAATTAAACCCAAACTAAGAAACTATTTTGGGTTCCTAGGTTCGGATTTTGGGTTAAATAAGAGAAGAAAAGAAACTAACCGTAAAATTTTCACATCAATAAATAACAATTGCCGTCAAATTAACAATAACTACATATTAAAAACATTATTTTCCATTTCCGAAAACTGTAATAGTTTCTTCTCATTATTATCTAACTGGTACAAAACGTTTTTTTTCCATTTTTCTGTATATTTAATCAAATGCATTACCAAAACTGTACCGATATTGTAGCTTTGATTCGTATACAAATACACTTAATTTTAATGTAACTGCGTACTCCACAGGCTCTTCCGTCTTATTCAAAGTGTGAATCCATGCAAAACAAATTGTAAACAAAATTCTTGCTTGAACAGACTATGTAATAATTACAATAATAACAATTTTATCAAAACAAATATCATGTAAAAATAATACGTAACAAACTAATAATCAATTGTAAGTATTTTTTTATTATTTTATCAAAAGTGGACAGTTTCAATTGCGAGTTGAATAAATACACAAAAGTGCATAAAATAACGTATTTCTGAAATTTCAAGGTTAACTTTTCTATTTTAAATTTAATTTGTTTTATGTACATCCTCCTGTCTTCTTATTGTTTTATGTACATCCTCCTGTCTTCTTGTTGTTTTATGTACACCCTCCTGTCTTCTAATTGTTTTATGTATATCCTCCTATGTTCTTATTGTTTTATGTACATCATCCTGTCTTCTTGTTGTTTTATGTACATCTTCCTGTATTCTTATTGTTTTATGTACATCCTCCTGTCTTCTTGTTGTTTTATGTACACCCTCCTGTCTTCTTGTTGTTTTATGTATATCCTCCTGTCTTCTTATTACATATTTATATTATGCATTTTGTTTTACATCATTTTGCTTTGGTCTCATAGAAATCGCTGTATCTCCCTTACTGTCATGGTGAGAAATATTAACTAAACTGTGTTAGAAAGAGAAAACACCGAGCTTTACATTCAAGTAGAAGTTAACCACAGAATATTAAAAGATGAACAACTCTATGAAACCAAAGGTTCAGACCGCAATTTGAGAAAATTTTATGAAACTTTGTGAATTTTTTATTAATTATTTTTATATGAAACGACAAAAAAAGGTGGCAGTAATGTTTATAATACAATAGAGGTCAATAGTCTGCAATAGAGGTCATCATTAAGCCCATAATCATGTTTTATTTAAGACCAAATTAGCAAAAACTCAAAAATCACTACTAAGGGTAATCCTCAAAAAACCATTTAGATATCCTAGCGATGCACTATTTGAAGAATTCCGAGTTCTGGATGTTAGACAACTATACATGAGAAAATTAATTTTAAACACCCATCAAAAACGCCACCTCTACCCATCTATTAACCACTCTCACGACACCCGCCACTCACGGAGAAATCCAATTGTACCACTCACAACTAAAACATCTCTCGCTCAAAGACACTTCTCATTCTTAGGTCCAAAACTATACAACTTCATGCCTGATGCTTGGAAAAAGGAAAACACAGCTATTCTTCATAAATTGACCACTAATTGGTTTCATCAATTAGGTAGAAAGGAGAGTGTACTTTTACTACACAAAAAATGAAATCAAACTCAAACCAAAAACCACAACAAAAACTCCAACAAAACAGTAAAGATACCTTTATGTTTATTTTTCGGAATGACTTTATTGAGTAAAACCTCAATTTTTAATATTTAAATATTGAAGACAATATTAGTGATTTCTAAACGAAAATCTGAAACAGAAAAATCAGAAAAGGAAACGGTCACATCTGGGACTCGAACCCAGGACCCTTGTCTTTCCGTGACAGTGCTCTACTCATTTTCGTTTAGAAATCACTAATATTGTCTTCAATATTTATACCTTTATGTTATAATCTTTATCATTATATTATGTATATATGTACCTACCTAATACTTTTAAATTAGAATGCTACCCAAGCAGCAGTTAATCTTATGTTTAATGTAATATTTTATTTTATGGTATTTCTTCTCTTTGTTATTCATATTTATACAAACATGTTAGTAGGCTTAGGCACCAGTTAAAAGTACAAATACCTATTATTTCATTATTATTTTAATACTATACTTATCAAACAACTTATCAAAATGTTAATACTCATCCTAATTTGACTGTCCTAAAACGGGAATCCTCCTAGTTGGGCAGTCAAAACATTTCTTAAATAATGTATATAAATGTATAATCTTTTACTAAATAAAAAAAACTCTTTATTATGCCGAAACGTTAATTATATGAAATTACCTCGATAGAAAAAAATAAGCTCCGCAAAGTAAGCTCCGAAAATTATTAAAAACACGTTTTGTTCTGTTATTTAATATGTTATAGGCATGAAAAGTCTTGTTTTATTAACTATTTTCACAATTTTAGCTAAATTATTATCGTGTATTTAATATTAGCGCGCTCCCTCTAACATTCTTATTTACATATCTCACTTTCAAAACATCTTTGAACGTTTACTACCGGGCCTTGATGAAGATCTAAATATATAAATGTTTCAATATTAAAACAGGTACCAGAAACGAGCCTTGTGGAACTCCAAAAAAAACATTTTGACTTAAAAATAGAAAAAATTTAAAGTGATTGGCAACAGTCGGTGTTTGAATAAGTGTCGAAATCAGTTCAATAGTGAAGATATCATGTCAAAATCCAACTCTATAGTTAGGTCAGTCATTAGTGAACCAGATAGACAAACTTTCAAGGTCAAAAATCGACAAGCGACGGAGGAATTTGTGTAAAAAGTAAGAACACCGCAAAGTGAAATGTCCAAATCAACTCTGAGTAGGCGATCATTGCGAGAAAAACACCAGCATACAACATTTATACAAGGTGGCACAGACGTTCAGATTTAAGCTGGGATTTATCAATTTATTTTTCTGTTTAAGCCTTCTGCTGTTTGATATCACTAAATGTGTATTAACAAGGCTTCGCATTGCGTAATGTCACCGTGGTTATATAACTTACTAACTGACGGGGGTTATCCTTATGAGATAGGCATATAAAATCGCAGATTTCTCTGTGGGCCTTTTCAAGATATACAATTCGGTAGTACTTTATTTTGATATATATCATAAGGTTTAGCCAGCGTTAGCAATGTAGTGCTCGAAAAAATACTTTTACGACTTGATAATAAAACATCGACTTTTCCCTATTTTCTATAAACATAATATGCATGTATTATATATATAAACCTTCCGGAAGAAATTCTCTAAAGGATAGTGAAAACCTTATCAAAATCCGTTGCGTAGTTTAGAAGAACTAAGCGAATACAGATAGCGACTTTATTTTACACTATTGAAATATATTGCCTGTTGTATGCCAATGATGTTGTGTTTAATACTAACAGTAAGGAAGATCTATAGTCTCTCGTATCTGGGATGAACAACAAAGTGTGTATGCCGAATGAGTTAATTATGAATGTAAGCAAGTCCAGTCGCTGTATTTGAAAGAGAGACTACATTACATATACAATATAGTTGTGAATGATGAATACTTGGAGCAAGTGAATGAGTTTGTTTGGAAGTATGTTTACGAGAGATGTAAAGGCTGAAAGGGACATTGGAAAAAGGGTGAATGCAGGAAACTCCATTAATGGAGGATTGAACGCGGTATTTGCTAATAAAAAAATATCCAAAGATACAAGGCTATCTATCAGTCCACAATGCAGTGCTGGTACCTACCCTGATTTGTGGCAGTGAGGCATGGAACTGGTAGAGGAAGGATGAAAGTATACTGAATGCTGTAGGAATGAGATAACAGACAGCCTATTTACAAATCTTATACCAATCAGAGTGACGACCGTTAGGTTTTGTGTGTACAAAATCATTTCCAAAGCTTATAAGTACCATTTAAGTCGTGTTAGCAACTATAAAAATAGATTAGATTTTGTTTATGCAAACCTAACCTTACTTACAGAATTCATTAGACCAGACATTACCTAACCTAGCCTATAGACTGCATTATGCTAGACTTTGCTATCTTAACGTATAAAAGCTTCTCAATTACAGTCGTAACCATGACTGAAATGTGATAGGCTTTGTAAATGAATTTGGACAACCAAAAGCTACTCAATTACAGTCGTCACCATCCATGACTGAAATGTTATAGGCTTTGTAAATGAATTTGCACAGAAAAAAGCTACTCAATTATAGTCGTCACCATGACTGAAATGTTATAGGCTTTGTAAATGAATTTGCACAAACAAAAGCTATTCAATTACAGTCGTCACCATCCATGACTGAAATGTTATAGGGTTTGTAAATGAATTTGGACAAACAAAAGCTACTCAATTACAGTCGTCATCATGACTGAAATCTTATAGGCTTTGTAAAAGAATCTACACAAACAAAAGCTACTCAATTACAGTCGTCACCATCCATGACTGAAATCTTATAGGCTTTGTAAAAGAATCTACACAAACAAAAGCTACTCGGTTAGACTTCACTGTACCCGAAAAGGTATAGAGTTTGTAAAAACGTTATCTGGCAGCATTGGTAAAGTAAACATTAGGCAATAGCCAGAAAGTATTTTTCGGTACAAACTATAATTTCTAGTGAGTGTACCACTTGGCATAGATAGATATTACAGAGGTTGCTGGTAAAACCGCAAGTCGATGAATCAGCACCGATTTCTTTAGACCCGATGAATGTCCAGTGGTATTGCCCGATAGGCCAGATAATGGATGTGCACATATCTTACGACTTATTTATAGAGCAAACAGGCTTTTCAAAAACCCAATGACGTACAGCAATAAGTTTTAGTGTAAATATATTCTTGCAAACGTTGGGCGTCGAGGAACCGGTTGCTAAAACGTAATATAATTATGCTTCCATGCATCACGTCTAAAGAAATTGTTGAATAATATAAAACTGAAGAGGTAATTGAATGAATCACAAATGGCGTGGAAAAAATTGATTCATCAAGCAGGATTCTTATATACTGGCTAGCTGTACCCCGCCACGCGTTGCTGTAACTCAGTCTGTCTGTGCAGATAGAGAAACAATAGCGCGTGTTGCTTTTACGTTCAACAGATGGCGCTGTTTAAAAAAAACATGTTTGTCCAACAGATGGTAATTTTTTTCACAATATACACGCGTAATCGAATGCAAAATTGTGTCAAAATTTCAAAGCAAGCAGAACTTACGGAGATTTAAAATTTTTAACAAACGAACATTTCACAATCTCAACATTCCTCCTTTCCATCTTGCCTTCAGCACCACTAAATAAAAATATAAATAAAAAACGCCGCGATTATTATTATATTAGATAGGTACCTACTTTATCGCTTGTCTGAATTTTTCACACAATCAGTTCCAATTTTGAAAATGATACTTTCAATTCAAATCAATTTTGAGTTCATTGAACACAAAATCCACGCAGGATTAACGCACAACACAGACAACCTAAATTAGTATGTTTGATAAAAATCAGTTCCAATTTTTAAAATTACAAAAAAAGTAATTTTCAGGGAAAATATTATATTATAGGTAGGTACCTACCTAGTTTATAGCTTGCCTGAATTCTTGACACAATCAGTTTCAATTTTAAAATGATACTTAAATTCAAAGCAAATTTGAGTTCACTGAACCGGATTTAAGGCACAACACAGACAACCGAAAATAGTTTGTTTGATAACAATCAGTTCCAATTTTGAACTGATACTTGAATTCAAAGCAAATTTTAGTTCACTGTGCCGGATTTAACGCACAACACAGACAACCGAAAATAGTTTGTTTGATAACAATCAGTTCCAATTTTGAACTGATACTTAAATTCAAAGCAAATTTTAATTCACTGAGCCGGATTTAACGCACAACACAGACAACCGAAAATAGTTTGTTTGATAACAATCAGTTCCAATTTTGAACTGATACTTAAATTCAAAGCAAATTTTAGTTCACTGAGCCGGATTTAACGCACAACACAGACAACCGAAAATAGTTTGTTTGATAACAATCAGTTCCAATTTTGAACTGATACTTAAATTCAAAGCAAATTTTAGTTCACTGAGCCGGATTTAACGCACAACACAGACAACCGAAAATAGTTTGTTTGATAACAATCAGTTCCAATTTTGAACTGATACTTAAATTCAAAGCAAATTTTAGTTCACTGTGCCGGATTCAACGCACAACACAGACAACCTAAAATAGTTTGTTTGATAACAATCAGATGCAATTTTGAAATGATACTTAAATTCAAAGCAAATTAGAGTTCACTGAGCCGGATTTAACGCACAACACAGACAACCGAAAATAGTTTTGTTTGATAACAATCAGTTCCAATTTTGAAATGATACTTAAATTCAAATCAAATTTGAACACAGACAACCGAAAATAGTTTGTATGATAAAAATCAGTTCCAATTTTGAAACGTAAATAAAAATAAATTTTAGGAATAAATATTACACTATAGGTAGGTATGGTATGGTAGGTATTACCTACAATGTCGCTAGTCTAAATTCTTAAATAATCAGTTCCAATTTTGAAAATGACAATTAAAATCAAAGCAAATTTGAGATCATTGAACCAGATTTCACGCAGGACTAACGCACATCACGGACAATCGAAAGTAGTATGTGTGGTGATAAATTATGACGAAAATAAAAACTAAAAAATTCATCACTAAAAAAAACGTTAAGGCGAAGCTTAATGCTAAATCACTATTTTGATTAATATTTATAACGAATTGGTCTACATTATGAATATCAAAACATATGCTTTAGATAAATTGAAGGTTTTCCTATCGTTTCGCTTGAGTAGAATACAAATAAAAAAATACTCAATTAAAAATATAAATGTGAACTATGCACTTGAAAAAATAATTTTTCAATAGAAATGTATGAACGCGTAAAGGAAACAACTTAAAAAAATACAGTATTATAGCTAAGATTATCTGCGACAATTTCACTTGATTAACTTTTTTGTTTTCTTATAAAATTATTTACAAAATAAATAAAAACCAGTTTTGTGCTTGAAATCGAACGTTTGTAGACTCCGTTTGCCAAGCGATTTTAATGCCTATTACCTACAATATAAGGTATACCAAGAATATACACATTTTTGGCTTGGAGCTTCCTCTTAAGTTACAATTCTCCCCTAATGGGTCGGCTAATTGGCCATTGTTTTTAAGTGGCAATTTGTGTACATTATTAGATGTTAGCCCCCTCTCAAGTCAATGGCCCCACCGAAATTAGCAGGTGCTACCAGCGTTACGAAAGAATGAACTCCTAAAGTAACATTAACAGTTATTATGTTGGGTATATTATTTTTTGATTGCTAAAAGGATGAAAGACCTGCAGTCTCTCGTGTCTATGATGAACGAAGTATGTATAAAGAATGAGTTGATGATGAATGTAAGTAAGTCTAAAGTAATGGTGTTTGAAAGAGAGAGTACGAAAACAGTGTGCAATATAGCTGTGAATGAGGAATACTTGGAGCAGGTGGATGAGTTTGTGTATTTAGGAAGTATGTTCTAGAGAGATGGGAAGGCTGACAGAGATATTGAAACAAGGGTAAATGCAGGTAACTCCATTAATGGAGGACTGAACGCAGTTGGCGCTAACAAAAAATTATACAAAGCAGTCCACAATGGAATGCTGGTACCTACCCTGATGTACGGAATTGAGGCATGGAAAAGGCAGAGAAATGATGAAAGTATGAAAGACTGAATGCTATAGAAATGAGATCCCTGAGGCGTACGTGTGCTAAAACGATGTATGATCGTGTGAGAAATGTGGAGATCCGCAAAGAGTGCAAGGCTGATGTAAACGTAATGAGTAAGATCAAGAAATGGACGCTTAGATGGTTTGGGCATGTAGAGCGAATGAGCGAAGAAAAGAGTGGAAGGAGAACATAATATGAATGGTAGCAGAAGTCGGGGACGCCCGAGGAAGACACGTCACGATCAAGTGAATCAGATACTTGAGTCGGGCCATGTCAAGAGTCAGAATAATAAAAGAGTATGTATGAGACGATGTATGAATGTGAATGAGGCAAGGAGTGTGTGCACAAAAAATAAATAAATTTCCTACAAAAATAAAGTTGGTTGTTTACAGGTAAAAAATATAATGAGCAGTAATTGTTGATTGAAGTACTAGTACATATTGAATTATTTGGCGTGTTAAATAAGCCGACGTAGCTCAGTGGTCCAGAGCAACTGACCAGACATCAGAAGGTGCGGGTTCAATTCCCGTCGGTGGCATTTATTTTTACTCTGGAGATATTTTCAATTTGTATTGATATTTCAGGCGACTAATTATTGCTTATAATAATTTGTTATCCTTTGTGCTATGCATAAAAAACCTTGTCTTATAAACATTAGTTTATCATTAAAAAAATAATAATGCTGTGATGTCATCCGATATTAATTCGTTAAGTTTGCTTTAATTTATTACTGAAAACAAACGTGAAATTCAAATAGATACATTTAAAAATGAATTGAATTAAATAAGAAGTATTTTTGAATGATGTAACATTGCCAAATGTGCAAGACAAACGATCACACAATTTATTAGTACCGACTCGCAGTATTTTTTTTATAA
Source organism: Hesperophylax consimilis (assembly GCF_061612785.1). Taxonomy (NCBI): domain Eukaryota; kingdom Metazoa; phylum Arthropoda; class Insecta; order Trichoptera; family Limnephilidae; genus Hesperophylax; species Hesperophylax consimilis. The sequence goes on along the minus strand of NC_142854.1, from coordinate 22,434,136 downwards.
TCTTATCAGTAATCACATTCACAGGCCACTTTCCCAAGTAGACAATTGCCGCTTTGTTTCCGCGGTTCAATTCACTTTCAAAGGTCTGTTAGAAAATTACATATTACCGCGAATCGAGATGGTGATGTAATCAATAATAATTATTGTTCATTGACAAAACTGTACGTTGCAGGCTAGATTACAGTGTGTATACATAGTTAGTGTCTAGACTTCTAGACGTAGATTACCTCCAGCTTCCATAATGGAAGGTATGGTAAATAATTTACAAGCGGTAAACTGGTCAATCTACATCACATAGAGAACCCAAAAAAATATTTGATTTACTTTTGTAAAATGGGGTTTATAGACGCTATTTTAAACTCTATTACTTTTGTATTTATCCGCTGAGGTATATACAGGGTTTTCCAATAAGAGGTGTTATTTTGAATAGCCCGCTATTTCGGTAGATGTTACTTTTGAAGCTGTCATTTTTTGACATTTGACAAATAGAAACTACGCCATTAATAAAAATGGAATACGATACACGCTTCAACAACGCATTGAAATTATTAAAATTCACTTGAGTGAATCAAATGCAAATCATCTTGAGTGATGAGGCCCATTTCCACCTCGGTGGCTTCAACAAGCAAAATTGTCGCATCTGGGGCTCGGAAAACCCAAGAGTTATTGTTGAAAAGCCTCTCTATCCTGAACGTGTGACTGTTTGGTGCGGTTTATGGTCCGGCAGAGTCATTGGACCTTACTTTTTCGAAAATGAGGCTGGAGCAACAGTTACGGTGAATGGATTGCGCTATCGAGAGATGATTGATGATTTTTTATGGCCGGAATTGGATGGTATTGATCTGGACAACGTTTACTTTCAACGAGACGGCGCTACGTGCCACACAAGCAACGAAACCATTGATCTTTTACGATTGAATATCAAAATAACACCTCCTATTGGAAAACCATGTAGATATAGCCGGCTTTGGCGTTCGAAGTATGGGCCACGCACACAGACATAAGAATATATAGACTAGAAATTAAAGGTGAGGGGTAAAATCAACTGTTGAAGAACGAAGGGGGTAAAGCTGACTGTGATTCGTCAATAAATCAATCTGACAGTATATAGGCATCTCGCATTATAATATCACCATTTAGTTCTTAAAAGTAAAATCTGCTTTTGAATGAATAGACATTTTTACATGGGAGCGCAAATTACTCGCCACGTTATGAACTAATTTGCGAAGTCCAAATTCGGCAAAGTAAATTTCTTCTGTTTGCAGAGTCGTAGTTTTTTCAAGTATTTAGTTAAGACACTTTTACAAATGTTTCATAATTTACTTACCCCAGTAAACAACGATGAGCACACTTGAGAATCGCTAAATTGTGATGTGATAGTATATGTTTCTAAAACTGATCCATATTATACGATGTAAATAAGCTTAAAATAAAGTAAAATAATGCTTACCTATGGAATGTAATACGACAATTGGGTTTATTCTCTTTTTCACATCTATTTTTACAAGTTTTCATAGCACAAGCCAATATTTTGCCGTGTTATTTCATAAAATGCCTCGACCATAGCTCGACGCTAGTTCGAACAAGAATGATGACGTCACATTCTCAAGATCCACGGGAAGCCATACGCGAGCCCAGCCGGCTCCAATGGAACCGGTATGGGGAGTGGGGAATAATACGCTTTTAATCACTTAGGGCAGGTCTACTAATATTCATATGTCTATGGCCACGCATATCGGATCATTGTCCGATGTGATATATCTCGGGCACAGTCGGTAACAGGTCTCCGGCGATAACTTCAAAATGCCGACATGCAGGCTGAGATATTGTACAAGTGATACTGGAAAATATAAGGAAAGCTATGGTATAACCTTTCATAGGTATCAGTGTCAATTAAAAAGGACGGAAGGATTCGGGAGACATCGTGACATGTTTTCAGTTAACACGTTTTACACGCAACAACTTTGATTGATTTAAAAGGTTTTTTTAATGCCATTGTTTACTTTAAAATGTTGTTATTTCATGTTATCACTCGATTATATCTTTTGTGATTCACCAGGATTTTTTGACCTAAAATTAGTTTCACTTTTAATATACTTTACAGTGTTATTTTTTTCTTCTTGTTTTGCACTGATTAGATTCGGAACATATAAATAGATGTGGTATATACCATAGATTGGTTCGTGTGTACATGTAAAGGATGTTAACAAAAAAAAATCCCGTTTTTCAAGTTTAATTATTTTGTTTCAAATCATATTACTGAAATGAACCTAACTTAGTATTGACATATAATAAAAAAGAAAAACTACTATTAATTTTTTACGAATTACGTTATTTTTATGCATCCAAACATTTAAAAATGCAATATCTCAAAATATTTTTTGTCAGTTAACATGGTCTACACCCGAGCAGCTCAATTATATATTGTCAGTTAACATGGTCTACACCCGAGCGGCTCAGTTATATATTGTCAGTTAACATAATCTACCCTCGAGCAGCTCAATTATATATTGTCAGTTAACATAATCTACCCTCGAGCAGCTCAATTATATATTATCAGTTAACATTGTTTACAAAACATTGTTTACACCCGAGCAGTTCAATTATAGAATGGTCAGTTAACATAGTCTACAACCGTGCAGCTCAATTATATCAACAACAAACAAATCATTTAAATTGAATTGTATTACCTACAGCAGATTTCCCGATTAGCATTAGCTTAGCTTTTAACAATTAGGTTAATAGGGTAATGTAAATTAAACTAGTATTCACAAAATATATTATATATATTTGTTATAACAGTTACATGAGTGTTGTCGAAAGCTCTCTCATAGAGGACTCAAATTTCTTTTGGAAATATATTAAATCCCAAAAAGAAAATGGAACTTATATACCTAGTACTATGTCATTCGATTGTAAACAATCACAAAATTTACAGGAAACTGTTAATCTGTTTGCTGAGTTTTTTGGTGGTGTATATGTTAGTAATAGTGTAGACAGTAAGTACTCTTGTTCTAATTTGGTTGAAAACCTTGATATATCTGACTGTACAGTAACTATAGAGGACGTTATGTCTAAGCTGAAGAGTCTCGATTCCCGCAAATCCTCAGGACCCGATAAAGTTCCACCTAGATTCCTAGTTAATTGTATGCATTCATTGTCACATCCCATACATAAGTTATTTATGAAGTCACTCTCATCAGGTGTGTTTCCTGACCTTTGGAAGTTTAGTCATTTGACGCCTATTTTCAAAAAAGGAAATAAGAGCGAAGTAACAAATTATAGGCCAATATGCATAATGTCTACTTTACCCAAACTTTTCGAAAGCCTAGTACTAGACAAGCTGATATCTCAATTTAAACGAGTAATCTCACCAATTCAACATGGATTTATTAAAGGAAGATCAACGCTTTCCAATTTAATATTATACACTAATGATATCGTTAATGGCTTTATCACATCATATCAAACTGACTCCATATATACTGACTTCAGTAAAGCATTTGATAAAGTAAACCACAGAATCTTAATACGTAAATTAAAATTGTTGGGAGTGAGAGGGAGCATGTTTGAATGGTTTAAGAGTTATCTGTTGGGAAGGTACTTAGCGGTAAAGGTTGATTCATTCACTTCTTACAAATTTGCGGCATCAAGTGGAGTACCGCAGGGATCTCATCTGGGCCCAATATTATTTTGTTTGTTCATCAATGACATAGTAAATATTTTTAGCAAAGTCAAAGTTCTGTTATTTGCTGATGATTTGAAGATCTACAGAATAATTAAAGATGATAATGATCGCGCTATTTTGCAGTCGAATCTGAATAAACTATTTGCTTGGTGTTCAGAAAATGATTTGCAACTAAATATTAGTAAATGCCAGATTATTAGTTTTTACAAAGGTAAAAATCCTCTTCATTTTTCTTATTTCATTAATGGCGCTAATCTTCTTCGAGTTTCACAGATTCTAGATCTCGGTATCTTATTCCACGAAAGTCTACAGTTTAACTTACACATCGATGAAACTACTAGCGATGCAATGAGAATGCTCGGTTTTATTTTGAGAATGGGGGCAAAGTTTAAAAATGTGTTAACTTTAAAACATTTATATTGCTCATTAGTACGAAGTAAAATAGAATATAATTCAACAGTATGGTCACCGTTCTACAAAGTCCATTCTCAAGCCTTAGAAAAGGTACAAAATAAATTTCTTCGGTACATCAATTTTAAAATGAATATTCCCATCGAATTTATAAATTATAATAACTTACGTACCGAAACCAGACTTCTCAAACTATCGGATAGAAGAGTTCTAACTGATATATTATTTTTATTCAAAATTATCAAATCTCTCATTGACAGCCCTGAATTATTGGAATTAATTTATATGAATGTACCTGCCAGACAAACTCAAAGCATAGACAGTTTTAAATGTAACAATAACCTCAATACTAACTACTCTTTGTACTCACCAATTCCAAGAATTCATCACCTTGCAAACAAATATTGTAAACTTATCGACATATTTGGTGTTAATAACTTTGAGAGTTTCAAAAGGCAACTAATTTTAGACCTTTTTGCTAAGTATTAACTTGTAGTATTTATTAGCTTTAAAAAAAAAGGTCTAGCCTTCATACTTTTTTATACCTTCATACATTTACTTTACCATATTATTTTCTAATTACCTTATGAATAAATTATATTTAGCTATTTTATCCATGTACATGTTACACTTATATACATATACTGTCAACTTATTATGTAAAAGCCCAATAGGGCGTTAATAAATAATAAATAAATAAATAAAATCATTTCTTTTAACCAGTAGTTATTACACGGTACAATATTCTATAGTATTTTTTTCTTATTGAAAAACAAGAAACAATCAATATGGTGTCTTCTTTAATATTCATACGATTCAATTCAATTCAAGTAGTATAATTCACAGTAAGAATCGTGGATCCTTATCAGGCACAAGAGCACTTCTTTTCTGACAAGGTATGCATGACTAATAATGCCATGAATTATAATAATTTTATAAAATACTTTTTTTTAGATTCTATTATGCATGTATTTATAATAACTACACACAGGAGGCCCTCAGAGCAACTTTGGAGATCAGGAAGGGAAGAAGCTGAGGGATGGATAGGAATCTGGTGGTCAGTGCGTCCAGCAGAATAGCGGTGGTCATTTCGTTGACTGGTGGCTCCGAGTGAGGTGGTGGACGTTTATTTTCAGATGTGTTTCAGGATCTGTTGCTATATCACTATGTAATTCTCTTGATTAATTACATATAGCATATCATTTGATAGAGTAATTGTGATGTAAAGATTTTTAAGTGTGTTGGCGACACGGTATCGCAGCAGAATCCAGAGGGAGGGATTCAGAAGGAATCCCAATGCGGCGCAAGGCATTAGGGTTGAGAGTCCTACTGGAGAAATCAAAGTGTATCGAACGTCCGCAAAGTGTATCAAACGTTCGCAAAGTGTATCAAACGTCCGCAAAGTGTATCAAACGTCCGCGAGTTGGTGGGCAGACGTATCCGCAAAGTGTATCAAACGTCTGCGCGTTGGTGGGCAGACGTACCCGCTAAGTGTATCAAACGTCCGCAAAGTGTATCAAACGTCCACGCGTTGGTGGGCAGACGTATCCGCAAAGTGTATCAAACGTCCGCGCGTTGGTGGGCAGACGTACCCGCTAAGTGTATCAAACGTCCGCAAAGTGTATCAAACGTCCACGCGTTGGTGGGCAGACGTATCCGCAAAGTGTATCAAACGTCCGCAAAGTATATCAAACGTCCGCAAAGTGTATCAAACGTCCGCAAAGTGTATAAAACGTCCGCAAAGTGTATCAAACGTCCGCAAAGTGTATCAAACGTCCGCAAGTGTATCAAACGTCCGAAAAGTGTATCAAACGTCCGCAAGTGTATCAAACGTCCGCAAAGTGTATCAAACGTCTGCGCGTTGGTGGGCAGACGTATCCGCAAAGTGTATCAAACGTCCGCGCGTTGGTGGGCAGACGTATCCGCAAAGTGTTTCAAACGTCCGCAAAGTGTATCAAACGTCCACGCGTTGGTGGGCAGACGTATCCGCAACCAAGACCTGGACAAATCTCACCATATGAACCGGGGCAATCCTGGTAAATCACCAAACATAGTCACAACCAATTTCATACACACGCACTAACCAATAGGATGCACGATCTGGGCAGCAAGTTTAGGGGTTCTATTGATATATTTATTGACTCCATTTATAGAACTAAGCGTAATCTATACCAGCACTTTGTAGAATCCTACAAATTATATAGTAGCGTTGGTAATGTAGTATTGTTCTAGTTTCTATATTATTTTATGTTACTGTTACATGTTTTACTAATATTGTTTTATATATTCAGTTTGTCGTTTACTGTTATATCATACTTTATAATTTTTGATAGCTCACTAGGTATATTTTGTTTTTAAAATGTACGTAAACCGGCTGGGCGTAAAATCAAATAAAATAAAATAAAAAAGTGAACCACGTGGGATGATCCACGAGGATATAAAAAAAGTATTGCTAATTTATTTCAAATTATTGGAAATCTGGTTAAAAACGGGATTGCAGGCCTTTAACGAATGAATTAACATGATTCCCGGTAAACTTTTAGTAAATCTCGTTAACAACTTAGCAATACTCATTTTTCTCGGTGCATGCAGAGGTGTTCCAATAAATTATTGCTGGGGCGACGGTACCAAAACTCACGGTACAGCAAAATTACTTTGCGGGAAGAAAACAGTTGAGCTGACCTATTAAATCTAGACAGAAAAAGCTGTGCAAATTTCACGACGCCTGATCTTTCCTGACACCTGAAGATATTTGCTGCTGCGAATGTAATGGTGCGTATTGCCTATACACATGAGAGAATTTGCTCGAGCCGAGCCACGAAATATGGGAATGGAACGAAGCAACCGCAAACGGTGCGAAAAGCCGCTTGCTCATATTATTTCATGTGTATACGCAGTATTATTTATTTATTTAAATACAAACGGCACGACATGTGCCATTAACATAAATATAAACTTAACAGTACAAGGTATAAAATATACCGCATAAAGTTTAAAGTATAATATACGGTATAAAGTGTAAAGGTTAAATATAAAGTTAAGTATTAAGTATAATATACGGTATAAAGTGTAAAGGTTAAATTTAAAGTTAAGTATAAAGTATAATATACGGTATAAAGTGTAAAGGTTAAATATAAAGTTAAGTATAAAGTTTAATATACGGTATAAAGTAAGGAATATAAAATTAAGTATAATTTACGGTGTAAATTTAAGTTAATTATAAAGAATAAATTAGAAAAAAAGTAGTACAAAAGCTTAAAAAATAAAATCAAGATATTGTTAAAAATGACTTAGAAGAATTATTTGTCAACTGCCAAACATAAATGATTGTCATTTATCAAAGTAACGATAATGTAAACAACAATGTATGCTTAATTACTTATCTTTTGATTCTTGCATACGTAATAATATATATTTTTATGCATCTTTCATATGATAACAGATTTCCTTCATCATTGATATCTAAGTATTCATTTCCTAATATATGCAGGCTACTTTCAAAACACTGTATTTCTCATACGTTCGTAGTATCCTTGAATACGCATCACAAGTGTGGAACCCAGGCTATGCAATACATAAAAATAGAATTGAAAGTGTTCAAAATAGATTTTTAAGGTACCTTAATTTCCGCTCTTTTCGATCTCATATCAGTAATGAAGACTCTGCAAAGTTCTTCAATATACAGACGTTAACTTTCCGAAGAAATATAGCAGATTCGGTAATGTTATTCAAAATTACACACAATTTAATCGATAGTCCTGATCTTCTTCAACGCCTATTATTCCATGTTCCCAATCGCAACAGCAGACAGTCGCTTACTTTTAATATCGCTCATTGTAAGACAAATTCCAAACAAAACTCATTTATCTACAGATCCACACACTTTTTTAACTTAAATTATAACCATATTGACATATTTAACTCGACTTTACGCGACATAAAACAAAAACTCAATAATCAACAAAACTCAAACTAGTTCAATTCCTATATATTCCCGTCCTTTGCCTCTTAATCCTTATCCTATATTTCCCCCTCCTCCCCCCACCCTCCTTTATTTTAATATTTTTAATATTTCCTAACTAAACAAGAAATTAATTTAAGAGAACATCTCTATGCCATTGTACACCATTGTAACACCATTAACTATTCATCAGTGGAAAGTTCATAATTGGCATAATTAATAATATTATTATTGTATCATTATATAATTACAGATTTGCTGTCAACTTTTCCAAATAAATAAATAAATAAATAAATAAATATATTAAATAATTTTGTTTTGCATTAGTGGCAATATTGTTACAATAATATGGCGATACGAGCCGAGTTGGTCTACTAGGTACACGATAATTTATCAGCGAGATTAGTTCAAAGGATTCAAACCAGTTACTGTTTATTTTAAATAAAAAAAATTATACAGTAAAGATAGTAAGTTTGATGGTGTTCTTGATATATTTACAAACTCCATTTATAAGCATAATCTATACTAGCACTTCGTTGAATCCTACAAATTATAGTAGCATTGGTAATGTAGTTTTAGTGATTTGTCATAAATGTAGTTTCCATTTTACTTTTCAATATAAAAAATAATATAAACAAGATTAGAGCATTTGAATTAATTAACTCCTTTTCAAATGTGAATAATAATAATATTTGGATGATTTTTATAGCGCCGTTTTTGTGCAAAATCACCTCAAGGGCGCTGTACAAGTATATAATACATTTCTACTATGTTATTACTAACTATATATGGAGATAATATACAGTACAATATTTACCTGGTAGGTCACTTGAGATTAACACTTAATTAACATTAACTAATTGTTTATTAGCGAAATTTAGATACAGGATTTAGGACATAATTGGATATAACTGGACTTTCTCCCAGGAATGGTATATTTAAGGGTAATTTAAGGGTATGACAGCTTAAAGAGGTAAGTTTAGACCTGAATTCTGTTGGACTTGTTATGGATCTTATTTCTGGAGGGAGTTTATTCCAAGCCTTCGGCCCAGATACTCCGAAAGCGTGATCACTAAACTTAGTATTTGGCTTGCGCTTAGGTTCCATCAGTCTGCATATAGCTGATGATGTTGCTGATCTAAGAGTTGACTGCCTCAGACCAGTGTTTTCCGGGACGCATAGTTCACAGATGTAGAGTGGAGCCATTTCATTGATGGATTTAAACACCATCCAGCACAATTTGTACTGGATTCTTTCAGGGCACTTGAGCCAGTGAAGGTTACGAAGGTGTTCTGAAATGTGCGAATATTTAGAAACCCCGGTTATGAGCCGTGCTGCTGCATTAAACACTGATTGAAGTTTGTCAATTTGATATTTTGGAAGGCTGGCCTAAATGCCGTTGCAGTAATCGAGACGCGAGACTACGAGATTTTTTTATTTTTTATTTTATTTGGTACATTATTTTGTTATTTATGTTTTCCAGTAATGTAGGCCTCACTGGGTGGCTTGCCCGTGCTGAGGCCTTCATTTTATAATATGAAAATCTTATCTACATCGAAAAAATTCTTGAAAAATACATTCAAATTAAATTAATAAAATATTTGGAAGATTTTTCTATTATTGATACTAACCAATATGGATTCCAAAAAAAAAAGGGCACTGAAGTGCTACTTCAAAAGTTTGCCAGCTTGATAAATAATAATTTAAATAATAAACATCATGTATTAGTCTTATTTATAGATTATTCCAAGGCATTTGACACTATTAACCATAAAAAATTGTTGAAAATACTAGAAATCATAGGAATAAGAGGGAAACTTCTAAAGCTATTTGAAAATTATTTGAACAACAGGTGCATGCAAATAAAGCTTTTGAACACTTTAAGTAAAAAAAGAAAAATCTTAGCAGGTGTTCCTCAAGGTTCCATATTAGGTCCTATTTTATATATAATTTATGTATCTTTTATTAAATTTATTTTTAAACATGTAAAACACTTTGTGTACGCGGATGATACTGCATTGGTGTTTTCTTGCAGTGATTTGCAATTATGTATTGAACTTTTACAAAAAGATTACATTGAACTTTTAAAATGGTCTCACGACTCTGGCCTAATCATAAATGCAAAAAAAACTAAATTGATACACATTAGATCACCCAATGCCAAGGTAAATACTATTATACCCGAAATTAAAACACACAATTCAGATTGCCTACATGTTGGTATCCCTGCGTTGTGTACATGTGAAAATATTGAACTGGTTAAAAAATATGTTTATTTAGGTGTTATTATTGATTGTTTTTTCAAATGGGATTTACAGATAAATAAAGTCTGTGAACGACTGAGATCTATTATTAGTAGATTATATAAATTAAAATTTTATGTTCCAATATGCACACTTCGAATAATTTGTTTATCACTAGCTGAATCTATCATAAGAGGAACGGCTGCGGTGCCTGTTTCATACAAAATTTTAATTTGGATTTACGGCTAAAATACTAGAGTAAACTGTTTTTTTTTTTTTTAGTTAAAAGACATGGTAAATATAAAGTACGCATATGGATCAGATTTTCGATTTTTGCCTTAAATTATAGAATATAGGCCCCAGAAGATGACGATTTTACATGATTTTACGAGGCATCTTTGGCAATTTTTTGTGACCAAATGGAAGATATTTTTTGAAAAAATCTCACATATCCCGTCTCAGGCATATAATGAACTATACAATAAAATTTGAATCTTCACTGAAAAAAGTTTTATTTGCTTCAAAAGCCGAATTTGGTGGCCACAAATTCAACGTATATTTAACTAGCTTTTTTGTTATTGTCTCATTCGCACTTTCTTGAGTCGGGCTGGCTAGAGTAGGTGAAGCACGGGCCGGGGGGCAGGGGCTCCGGAGAGATCGCCTGCCTAACAAATACATGCATACATACCTACGTCAATCGTCCTTCATTTTTTATTATTATTGCTAGTGTATGTATATGTGACATTCGCAGTCAGCCCGCGCGGACATATAATTGACGAATTTGTTACTTTGTTTACGAATAATATTATTTTTAAACTCCACAGTTTTTAACCGAAGCATCCCCAAATAATTTATTTCATTCAACATGGGTAAGTAATCATTATTTGAGCATTTTTAACAATGATAATTAGGTTATGAATTAGGGTACTTACGTTATTGATTTTTATAAAATGTTATTTGTGTTTTAGGTCGAAAGTGGATACGTGGTAAGCCACCCAGTATGCACCGGAAAAAGAGGAAGTGCAATGTCAAAAAGACAGAAAGAACTCGGAACAGGTGAAAATTAAATGCAATATTTAAATCAATATTTATTATAAGTATTTATTTTTTACGGTAAAAATGTAATGTTTTTTTGTTGTTTTCAGTTCCGTAAATGATGTTAAAGATTGTCAGGCTAAATTTGCCAACAAGGATTTTTTCGATGCTAAAACATCGATGTGAATTGTGGGATTTTGAGCAAACGGTAAGCAAATAATTTTATTTTCACAAGAACAAACTCTCGAGAATGTACACAATAACATCAAGATACCATCTTTTGGTTAGTAGTGAGAGTTTCATTTTATTGCCGTTCAGCTTTTAGTTTTGATGACAGTGTTTTTACACATTGGTACAATTCAATATTACACCGACGATCTTTAATTAAAAGTGATTAAATTTAAGAATAAAAACCGTCCTCCATTTTTGCCTATAATTGCTTGTACTATTTTGTCGAATTTGTAAGTATAATCACTACACATATTGATCATACCTTGACAGTATAATATGCGGTCTTTTGTTTTCACGGTTTGATGCCTGATTTTTTTTCTTTTAGTACCGATGTGATTGAACCCGAAATATCGTCGCAGAAAATGTCAGACGTATCACCCGACATTATATAACATATAAGTAATGCCTTTAGGTAGAAAATTGAAATTGGAAAATTTTGTGGTTGACTGACAAATTTTATGAAATTAAATTTTTAATTAAATTTTATTTATGTAATTATTTATTTGCTTATTTATATTGGAGTCTGTTCTTACTATACAACTACTACCTGTCCGATTTTTTTTTTATTTTTCACCTTGTGCACATGTATTGTGTAGATTATAAAATAGGATTTTTTTCAGTATAAAAAATCTGGGACTAACTACCATAAATGTATTCCTCACTGCCTAGAATGGACGGAAATAATTATACCGATTCATTGAACATTTTTTAATAAAATATGCTTGTTGCTATTATTCTTGCTGTTATTGTGCTGCTATTTTTATGGTTATTTTTATTTATAGTTGTATTACTTAATTTTGTTGTTCACATAATATTCTTCTTACACAACACTTAAAAATAATCTCGACCAAAATCCCAGTGATAAAGTCAGTGCGTGTTCGGAATTATATACACAGCGACACGACTTTATAACTTTCTTCCAGATAAAATAAAAAAAATGTGATTCACAAAAATTTCAAAGGTAATGTAAAAATTAAAAAATAAAAGATTATGTCAAAGGTAAGGCCTTTACCGGTGCACTTACACAAATTTTAAGTAAGTGTATATTTCTATTCTCTACAATTATATTACTTACTGTTCATATATTATTTACTGCTGTTAATTCTATATACTTATCTAATTTATAAACTTATACACCTATTATTACTATTATTATAATTTCGTCTGTGGCCACATGTACGATGCACGTGTACAATTTCCGTATCTCCTACAATAATACACGTATCTGCTAATTTAAATGAACTAAACAAAAGGGTGATTCCCCGTTTAGATGCAAATATATTCACGCTCAAAAGAAAAAAAGCATTTCTCTTTTACTAGCCTTTTATGCGTGATATTGTCAGTGCCTAACGTGTACATGCGCATATACCAATACTATTAAAGAATAGGTCGGAAGCCCTTGTATGTCTGTGCTGCTAATGGAATGAACTAAACGAAAGGGACATTTCACCGACTTCGTGCAAATATTCAAGCATTGAACTTAATTTCTTTTTTATTTAATCTCATATTATCTAACTTTTTTTGATCGCTTGCAACGTCAGCCGTACTAAAAGCCAGGTACTCCCTCTCCGTTCCCCGCTGCACGCTCCGTTAGAGAGGGACACAGGACAATAATTATTTTTGCGGGAGTCGAAATTTCGTCCGCGAAAACAACGCTCATAAGGTATGGAATTACAGCTTGGGGATTTTCCTCTAAAACAAATATAAATCATGTTCAAGCAGTTCAAAATTCTCTTGTTAAATTATTAGCTCATAAAAGTTTATATGAACAAAGGCATAATGTTCCACACCTTTATCAAAATCTGAAAATCCTCTCGGTAAGAGCAATTATGTGGTATAAAATAATTTTTCAGCACATAAATAGCCCTATGTACATAAATAGACTGGAACACACTTACAATACTCGATTTACATTAAATGAAGGACTAATCGTACCAAAGCATGTAAACAAATATGGAAAAAGAACGCTAGACTACATGATACCAAATTGTTTAAATATGTTACCTGCAGAAATCAAAAAATGTACAAATATAAAAAGAAATTTTTTGTTGAAAAATTGGCTAGCTGAAAGAAATAGTTTGTACTAGACTCTAATACAAACTATTTCTAACTGCATACGCTTTAATTGTTTTTTGTTTTTATTTTTATTGTATTACACCTCTCATGATATGAATGTATACATTTGATATAATCTGTTTAAGTTAAAAGCACCCAATGACAAACTACTTTAAAGTAGTTTATTGGGACTTTTTGAATTTTGTATATTATTTTTGATATTTAATAAAAAAAAATAAAAAAAAATAAAACATTTAAAGAGAAGATAGTGAATTTGAAAAGAAAATAATAAATTTAAAATTAAAAATAAAAATACATAATAATACATTTAAAATTAAAAAAATAATACAATGAATATAATCTTGTGTGTTTGTGAGTGATGTGTGGTTATGTTGGTTTTGTGTGTTACGTGTAGGTTTTATTTTTATTTTATGCTATGACATTTTGGTAATATTGTCTTTTTTGTTGTTTAATCCATTTTGTAATTTTGTGTGTGAATTTATTTTTATTTTCCTCAATTTTAATTTCAATTTTTAGACTGTTGAAAGCTTTTATAGCATGGTATTGGTAGTGTCTTTGTCCAAATGTTGAATTTACTGTTGGAGTTTTAATGTTTTCTTTGTACGCTTGTCTAACTGGTCTGTTAGTGTTATTTTGTGTATATTGAAATTTATTTTTTTTGTTAAAAATGTAGTTTAGTAGTGTTTTAACGTATAATTGGCGTATATCTAGTACGTCACAGCTGTTGAATATTTGGTCTGTATCGGTCAGTCTATGTTTTTTTAGTATTACCTTTAAGATCGTTTTCTGTGCGGTTTCTATGTAATTGATAGCCGAGTTTGTTGCTCCTCCCCAAGCAATAATTCCATATTCTATTATTGATTGGCAGAGTGCAAAATATATTGTTTTCAATTGTTTTATTTTATATATGTTTCTTATGTTAAGGAAAATGTGGATTGTTTTGAGAAGTTTATTTGTGATATGTTTGATGTGAGGTATCCATCTAAGGTTATGGTCAATTACGATTCCTAGATACTTTATTTGTTCTGTTTTTTCTAGAGGAGGGCAATCGCAGATGTTGGTGTTTAAACATTCGTGTATTTTTATGGTGTTTGTATTGTTTTTTGGCTGTCCCGTGCTATTTATACTGTATGTTGTGAATTTTGTCTTTGATATGTTAAGTGTAAGTATGTTTGAGTCTAGCCATGTTTTCACTTGCGAGATTCCCAAATTCGCTATGTTATATACATTATTCCAATCCATAGATTTGAAAAGTAAAACTGTGTCATCAGCATAGCTAACTATTTCACCGTCTATTTCCATGCTGCAAAGTTCATTTATGTAAATAGTAAAAAGAACGGGTTAGATTGATAAGTAGTTTTGTTGCTTCTGCAGGAAGATTACTTCGGACAGACTTGAGTTGTCTTAGGTGAACAAACCGGTGCTTACAGTCCTATTTATTTGACTTTTAAACGAAAAGTCTGAATATAAATTGATACCCAGAAGTTTGACTGTTGTTTTTGGGATGATATCCCTGAAGGAAATTAAATGAAGAGCATGAAGAATATGAAGAGGCCAAATTATTATTATTAATGGAATCCGTGACAATTTTTAACCTTCTATAGAGAGAAGAAATACAACTAGCCTATTATAATGGGCCACTTGCACGTATTTTTAATTTAAAAAAAATATATAATTCAAAATAATTTTTTTTTTCGGTAGTGAATGAATGAAATCTTGGAAGCGGAATTTAACCCACTTCCCGACATCCGATCGAGTTGAAACTCGGCAGATATACTCGTTGTTAATGACAATGCATTCTATCAACTTTTGGTGGCAATCACGCACACACAATCGGACATATGTAGTGTTCTGTACTGTAGTGTAGTGTAATGTACCTTCAGCGAGTACGTAGTCGTTAAAACCGCATTACTGCTATTTTATATTTTGTACTGAGAATGAAAATTTTCAAAAATTACGGATTTTATTTCAGTTTATGAATTTACACAACAGAGAGATAACCAACAAAAAATAAATGAAAAAAGCGTCCAATAACGGTGAATATACAAATAATTAGGTTTGGGGCTTGCATTCCTGTTTTTAACAGAATAATGAAAAATTTGAGGAGATTTTTAATAAATCGTCAATATTATTATTATTTCTTATCCATAAGTATTGTTGAGTCGCTGACAGCCCTGAATTGTTAATGCCAAGTTGCGATGCCTACTCAGCTATTTCAAGTACAATTAATTTTGTGGGTAACAATAAACTCACTACTGACTATTATCATAGACATATCATACTTGGACTTATGACAGGTCTTATACAAGCCTAGTATAAATAAGTTCAACTATTGTTACACTGGTATATATTTCTATTGAATTATGCACTGTCTTACTGCACTTATATTAATAACTATATCACTTGCAATAGTGTTTTTGTGTACACATTAATTTTCTTTAATTTATTGCTATTATTATCCTGTTTACCACTGTATTTTGATTATCACTTTATTGTAAAAGCCATTTTATGGCGTTTGAATAAATAAATAAATATTTTACATCAGTAAGTTTAAAAGGTGTGCATCACAAGGCCCTATACATATAAACGTACAACACCCTGATAGCTTGGTTTTTAACATTTCAACATCGGTTCTTAAGAGGGATTGCTAGGAGGCTAGGTTTAGAAAAAGGCAAATACTCATATGATGAAATTGAACTAACTCTAAACCTTTCCTTTGGAAGTCCGTCGGGAAAGAAATGACCTCATTTGCTTCTTCAAAATTATCATATGAGTATTATTGATTCACCTACTCTACTGCAACTCATTCCCTTCAATATCCCGTCGCAAAGACTCAGAAATAATGAACTGCTCTTCCTCAACCATCATTCGACAAATTATGGATATTATTCACCATTGTCCAGAATGTGTAGACTGGTCAACTCAAGTCAAAACCTTAACTTTTTTGGGATAAGTCTGAATGATTTTTGCCAGTCGCTAAACAAGTGATGGAATATTATAAGTGTCCTGTGGTCCTGACCCACGGCGTAGTCTTGACTTGATTCGACTTATCACTTTATTTTCTTATATTATATCTGCCTTGTGTCTTTGCTTTCATGTACCTTTGTCTACTCCTGTATTTTGCATGTTACTGTATTCGTGTTATTATTTTGTAATTTGGACGATGTCCGTTAATAAATAAATAGCTTATAATATGGAGTCTACCATATTTAATTAAGAGTACAATTGACCAATTTCCCAAAGCAAGAATCAGCTCGCTCTCATCCATAGTAAATGCGAATATGACATACATTTCTGGGAAAAACCAGCGGAATGCATACAAATCAAATCGTGACTCAAGAATATCTGTTATGCATTATGTATTTACATATAGAGGAAGATCTACACCAATCAAATTAAGAATTTTCTTACGTTTTGATAACCGCCGGTAATTTATATTTTTAATGCGAATGTCAGACAAGTGTCTCAACTGCTCCCAGCCGTCTGGAGCCGGTGAGACTATGGCATCTGTTGTGGGGCTGAAAGAAGTGGGAGGGGAAGGAGATGAGAAGGAGGAAGGTTGGGAAGTGCCGGGCTACCGAACCATATGGTTACCATCGGCGAAAGCCATGCACAATACTATATAAATATTTCATAGTATTCAATTAATTATTTCAAGGCGATAAAATCTTCAAACCAAAAACACACGATTTTTCATTTTTATGTATTGAATTGTCAAAACACCAACCTCCTTACTGATAAACGTGTTTTAAATTTTACACAACCAATAAACAACCTTTTACGATACATATAAAGGGGGAATGTATAAAACACAATATATTTTTGAAAAGTTCAAAAAGAAGAAGAAGATGGTTTGAAAGGGAGATACGTAAATACGAATGTTAGAAGGAGCGCGCTAATATTGAAAATATTTAATAAAACACGACTCCTTTGAAATAGAGCAAAAATCTCTCGTCAAATGCTTTAATTGCATTTAAAGATACACTGTGAATTTTTTCATGCCTATAACATATTTAATAACAGAACAAAACGTGTTCTTAATCATTTTCGGAGCATACTTTGGATTTTTTTTTCTATCGTGGAAATAAATGAATCGAGGTATTACAAATGTATAAATATTTTCTTCATAATAATATTTATGTATTTTTTAAACTTAAAAACTTAAGGCGATGCACTACGTAGTAATGCAAAATCATGTGTTTTTGGTCTGAAAATTTGGTCGCCTAGAAATGTTTCAGATGCTTTAATTAAATACTGCGAGTAGAATACATCTTGGCCTTTGAAATAATCGAGTATTTTTTAGATACGTCTTTTTATAAGCCCAGAAAAAAATAATTTACAAGGCCTATGAAACTGCTTTAAAGTTCAAAATCTCCTACTTACGAACCCATTTTCGGTTATGGTTTTATTGTATAATGTGGCAAATTAAGTTTTTTTAAAAAGTGATCCAAAAACATTTAAATATTTATGCCTGAACATCCACAAAATAAAATAAAAGGCACTTTTTGGCCATGTTTTTTTCTTGCATAAATCAAAACAGGCGGATGGTGTGAAACGGGAATTTAAGACTTATCGCCATCTACGTAAGTTGTGTTATTGATAGCGGCTCGATTTAAAATATAACACGACGTAGTGCATCGCCTTAAAAGAGTTATAGAGAAATGTGTTATAACTCGGGAATGCGGGGAATTAAGAATAGGACACTTAGATGGTTTTGAAATGTGGAGAGGATGGATAGAGAAAGAAGCGACAAGACGATGATGTGTATGTTTAAATCCGTCAACTATACATAATCAATCATCAATGATAAACGTCTCGTAAAGAATAACCTGAAACAATGTCCGCCTATTTCAGATACTAACTTGTATTATTTATCTAACCCAATTTGTGTAATTTGCTGGACGCTTTCCACAACAAACAGTCCTCGTGCTTGTATACAAACATCTGCCGAGAAGCGCGAGATACTCCTAACGATGGAACAATGCGCCATTGAGAGTTGTTTGCTAGAGATGTTTGCACAAACAACGATACATTAAATAAGACAAACATTCACTTTCTTCTTGCCAGTATTGGCGAAACCTGTATTGGCGTTAATACGAGACAATACCCGAAAATAAAGCCAGAATCTTAACGTCGTAAGTGAAGCAGTCGTGCAAAAAAATATGGTTTATTGGACAGACCTGCTGTTGAATTTTCTAATCAAATCTCTAAAATAAAGTGGAAATCTTAACGACATAAGTGATCATGCCGTGTAAAAACAATATTCGGCGCGCGGCACGGCGTAATGAACGGACCTACGGTCGACTTTGCTTTAGCAGGCATAGAAAATTTTTCTTTTAAAATTATTTCCGATGAACGTATTACTTAAATCTCAAATGTTTCTAGAGGGATCTCTCGGGAAGTTACTAATTCATCGTTTAGAAAAATAAAATATGGTGCTTACCGCTCATTTTATAGTTGAAAAACGCTTTATAAAACTTTAAAACCGTTTTATGTGGAATATTTTAGTGGCAAGGTTCTGTTTTTATTGATCTTAAATATAAATAACTTTCTTCCGGAGGGATCCCTCTAGAAACATTTGCGATTTTAGTAATACGTTCATCAGAAATAATTAAAATGTGAGCGTCGAGCAAACCCCCGTTATTAGTCTTATGTCACCTGTAACATTTTGAATCGAACCGCTAACAATAACACTCCTTATGTAGATGGCGATAAGGTTTAAATTCCCGCTTAACACCAGCCGCCTGTTTTCAGTATTTTATTTTATTTTGCTGACGTTAAGGCACAAATATTTAAATATTTTACAATTATTTTATTAAAAACTTACTTTGCCACATTACACAATAAAACTGTAGAAGGACTGCTTTAATTTGCATTACAAATATTATTCCTTGAAAATATTTTATACCACTGGTATCACTGCTAGAGCAGTAGCTGCTAACCGTGACTGGCATAATTCACTCGGTGACCGAGTATGTCATCAAAATGACAATTCAACACACCACCAAAAAGTGAAAACAAGTTTTGGTTCATCACTTTTAATGACTCTATATCACTTTTTAAAGGTGTGTTGAATTTCATTTTGATGAAATATTATGGAACCAATTCATTCTTTATCTAGCGTTCTAACCTCGCGATTGACTACTCCCCACCGTCGTTACACCGCGAGTTCCGTGTGAATCTTTTGTAAAAACCATTCTCGCAATAAATTTATCGTTAGTAAATTCGAGAGTTTTAATCAACATTTCCACAGCAAAAACTGAACGCCGATTTACAGATTAGGAAGTTCTGTAAATCGCGAGGTTATATTCCAAGCTCTCTGATGACAATAAACCTTTCTACAAAACTATAACCCAAAGTGGGCTCGTAAGTAGGAAATTTTGAACTTTAAAGAAGTTTTTATTGGCCTGATACGTTTTGTTCTGGGCTTATCAAAAAAACACTAGATCATTTTAAAGGCCAAGATGTGTTCTACTCGTAGTATTTAATTAAAGCTTCTAAAACATTTCTAAGCAATCATATTATCAAACCAAAAACACATGATTTCGCATGACTACGTAGTAATTTAATTAATTAATTTAACATTTTATCTTATTTACATAGTAGGTATGGTAAAATAATCGTTTAGCCCTCTGCCACATTGACAGTTATAATTATTAAAGATGCTGTCAGAAAGTGGTAGAATTAGTGTGTATTTTCTTCTCAATAAAACTCAAATAAATGGCATATTTCTGAACGTCTCCGAAAACTAAAAACTGTTTTTGAAAGGTGAAGAAATGCGCTTTCAAATTAAATTAGATATTAAAAATAAACATATAATTTTGAAAATATAAAATTTTGGAATCAAATAAAAATAAAGATTTTAAAAATGGTTGAACTTAAGTTTTTTTTTATCTAAACACTGAACTCAAATTGCAGTCGGAACCTTTGGTTTCAGTGGTGTATATTGTAAATATTCTGTTAGTAATTAACTTCTATATTTGAAGCTTGGTATTTTGTCTTTCTAACTACGACGATAAGGGAGACAATAATTTCTATATATACCATAATATAAGCTGTTTTACGGGTAATAAATGTTTGTTCCCAAAACCGAACAAATTAGCCAGAGGAGTTAATGTTGCCTATAAAACCATGAAAAATTCAATTTAAGGACTGAATAGTACGTAATGTAATGCAAAATTTTTATGGGCCCACACTCCTTGCTTCATCCACAATCAAACATCAAATCAATTACTACTTTTACAAATTAGTTGCCTGCAACAGGCAAAACTTTAGTTTAACGAATATATCCACGCATTGATGGCAATCATACCGGACAGCATACAGGACGATGATCGCTGTAGGTACTGTAGTACTAGTACAGTAGCGAGGAGTCGTTCACGAACGAACCGCATAATTGATTACCCTTTTTAACAGGAGATATTGTAGAAAAATAATAAATAATTAAGATAATGATACTTAATAATTGCTTGCTGTTAATTTCTAATAGCTACTTAACTGTTGTCATCGATGGTCAGATATTTCAACCACACTTACAGGGAGTTATATTTTGAAAATTAGTAGCAAACATACAACAACGTGACTTGTGACGGTGCCTGAGGAATTCCAGTAAAGTTGAAAATTGATAAATGCGGGAACATCCAAAAAACAAAGATTATTTATAATAAAGAATTTGAACAATTCTTCAAATTTCAAAGTTTATTTCCAAGTTCTGTCAAGTAACTGGCCTATATTGATATAATAACAGAACTTGAATAGGACTTTCATGGAACTCGCAAATGAACGTTGAAATTTTAAGATTTGAGAGGGAAACATTTATAATTTTATGATTACTTCATATGATTTATTTCAGTGCAGAAATTCTGGGACTAACTACCAAATGTATTCCTCTTTACTCAGAATACTAATGGAGGGAACCAATTATACCAAGTTAGAGGACATCTTCAATTTATCTTTAAACAAATATAAAATGCTGTTAATGCAGTAATTCAGTAATGTACAATAAATAATATATATTTCTTAATATTCAATGTAAAAGTATGTTAATCAATAAATAAATAATATAATAATTA
The DNA here is from genome assembly GCF_061612785.1 of Hesperophylax consimilis. NCBI lineage: Eukaryota > Metazoa > Arthropoda > Insecta > Trichoptera > Limnephilidae > Hesperophylax > Hesperophylax consimilis. The sequence continues at coordinate 22,412,419 of NC_142854.1, read as the reverse complement.
ATTATTTGTTCCAATCGACCCCTCTGCAACAAGTCACCCCAAGTGGTTCGCTACGTTTGTGATTTAGCAGGGGTGCCAGGGTTCATCTGGTGAGGTGTGTTCAGGATGTGGCTGCCCATCAGCTCCGTGGCGTGCCAGATCGTTTGGGAAGACCCTTTGACCACTAATTGGTACTAATTGGTATTTCTTGACCCATCGCCTTACACCACAGTGCGAGGGATAGATCATACTACTGGACAAACTGATCCCTAGATTCATTCCTTAATTAATTGATTCCATCCCTCATACCTCCCAGAACTGCCTTTCCTTAAAAAAACCCTCCACACAGATGACACAGGTCCTGAAGGAAATTATTTTCCTGTGTTGTGATCTACAGGCTCTCGTGTCTAGGGTAAACGAAGTATGTGTGATGAATGAGTTAATGATGAATGTAAATAAGTCTAAAGTAATGGTGTTTGAAAGAGAGAGTACGAAAACAGTGTGCAATATAGTTGTGAATGAGGAATACTTGGAGCAGGTGGATGAGTTTGTGTATTTAGGAAGTATGTTCTAGAGAGATGGGAAGGCTGACAGAGATATTGAAAGAAGAAATGCAGGTAACTCCATTAATGGAGGACTGAACGCAGTTGACGCTAACAAAAATTGTCCAAAGAAGCGAAGTTAGCAGTCCACAATGGAGTGCTGGTACCTACCCTGATGTATGGAAGTGAGGCATGGAACTGGCAAAGAAAGGATGAAAGTAGTTGAATGCTGTTCAAATGAGATCCCCGAGGCGTATGTGTGGTAAAACCATGTATGATCGTGTGAGGAATGTGGAGATCCGCAAAGAGTGCAAGGCTGGTGTAAGCGTAATGAGTAAGATCAAGAAAGGGACGCTTAGATGGTTTGGGCATGTAGAGCGAATGAGCGAAGAAAGGAGTGTAAGGAGAATATACGATGCAAAGGTGAATGGAAGCAGAAGTCGGGGATGCCCGAGGAAGACATGGCACGATCAAGTGAATCAGATACTTGAGTCGGGCCATGTCAAGAGTCAGAATAATAGAAGAGTATGTATGAGACGATGTATGAATTCGAATGAGGTAAGAAGTGCGTGGTGTGACCGAGTTGTTTGGCGGTCCGTCCTCTCTGCCTACCCCTGCGGGGAAACGGCGTGATGGTTAGTTAGATTAGTTAGTTAACGTAAAAAAATAATTTTATCGACTCTTTGAGCCGTACGAAAATAACTGGTACTATGACTCCCGCTCTTAATTAAAAGAGTCATATGACCCATCACTAGTACGTACAACTGTACTACAGTACCGGTACCGTACAGGGCACAGACGTCTGAGTTGGAGTCACTGACCGATCTCATGCTGCGAGTACCTACTTATGCATTTCTTATGAGATACAATAATAATAAACAAACAATTATTTTAGTTGAATTATTCAAGTTGTTTTAGTGAGTGCATTGGACGCGGTGGTAACACCCGATTTTACCAACCATCGATCAAATTCTAAGGTTCATAAATTATTATAAGCAATAATTAGTCTCCTGTAATATCAATACAAATTGAAACTATCTCCCGGGTAAAAATAAATGCCGCCGACGGGAATTGAACCCACACCTTCTGATGTCCGGTCAGATGCACGGAACCACTGAGCCACGTCGGCTTATTCGAAACAAGCCAAACAATCATGCACATAATTTATTACACATTCTAGTTACAACGCTTACCTCATACTCTGTAAATTTTAATATTTTATGTTACCAGGTTAATTCGGTAAATCCGATTATAATATATGCTACCAGATTAATTTTTTCTACTTCTCACAAAACAATGTATGTGTACTTATATTTATTATATACATTTTCTTTATTACACAACTTAGTTTCAGAGAAAAATGAAACTTTTTTTTTTTTGTTTTTTTTTTATGTAATTATGTACATTTCAGTAATAATATGAACTAAACATGTCAATTTGTCTGTCCTAGAACGGGAAACTTTCCTAGTTGGACAGGCAAAGCATCCAATATGTAATATGTACTTTCTTTTGATAAATAAATAAATAAAAAATAAAAAAATAAAAAATCAATATGTACTAGTACTTCAATTAACAATTACTGCTTAATATATTTTTTTCACCTGTAAACAACCAACTTTATTTTTGTAGGAAAGGCTTTGTTAGTGCTAAATTTTCCCACTAGATGGCGTCGAGACATATTATATCTACATATATTATGTTGGTGAAATATTTTGACTTTTTTAATGATAAACTAATATTTATAAGACAAGGTTTTTATGCATAGCAACATGGCATAACACCCCAAAAACAAATAACAAAAATACTTTTGGCTGTGAAAATCTTAAATCATATTTAACTAACACGTAAATTAAAAAAAAATTAGATCTCGGGGTCAAAAATATATCCAACAAGCAACTATCAATACAACATTCGGGCAAAAAGCTTACTATATTATGGTACTAAACTCTGCGATAAAATCCCACTCTCGTACAGGAAGATCAGAAATAGATAATATATTGACACCAAATACAGACTGAAACCGAAACCACTCAACTGAACAAAAAAACACCATGTAATAAATTTATAATTATTTCAGAAAAAAAACTGAAGAATTGTTCAAATTCTCTGAGACAACACGTCCTTAGTTGTTCTTGGAAAATTTGAAGTGTGCATGTTGACAATTAGCGAGTGCATGTTGACAATTTTCAAGTGCATGTTGACAATTAGCAAGTGCATGTTGACACAAAACAAACAATAATGAACGCTACTAGGAGGATTTTCATTGATAATGAAATACCGATAAAATCTAACCACGCATCTTGAACGCAATAATTATGTAAATGATTTTTTTTACATATTTGTAATAAGCATTTACTTTGTGGCTCGTCATAATTTACAATAAAAGATATAAATTTGTTTTAGACCACTTTAATTTTAATTGTACTCTACCGGTTTAAAACTGTTTTAATATTCTCCTGACGAAGGAAGGGTGCTTCCGAAACCGGTAGAGTACAATTAAAATTAAAGTGGTCTAAAACAAATTTATATCTTTTATTGTAGATCTTTTTTTACTTTGTTTTAAACCACTTTATTTGAGTTAAATAGGTCGACTGGTTTCGGCTTCACTCAACATTCTTCAGGACAATGGAAATATAAACTTCCTGATAAGATTGAGTGCAACTGAAACCGGTCGACCTATATAACTCAAATAAAGTGGTTTAAAACAAAGTAATTTTTTTAACGTTTATATAATGTCAAGTCACAAAGTGTTTGCTATACAATACAATAATTATATTTACTATTGCCTATACTATTGTTACAGTTCCCAGTATGTATGAATACATTTTATGAGAAATCATGAGTTAATTCTCCCTTCGTCATGATTATACCAGGTGTGCAAAATCCTCTGAAATGCAAATTACCCGATTTTAACGACAAATTTATTCGAAAATACGTAGTTTTCTGACTCTATTTGAATCTCATATTTTGTCTGTTATTAACTCGTAAGAGAATTATTAACAACTTTGTACTTAGCGTTTGACCCGGTACGTTTGTATATCTGCTCGAGAGATTAGCACACAAATATACGGTGATAGTCCTGCATACATCTTTAGACAAATATTGACAAGTTTTGAATCATTCTGATTGTGAATATATATAAATATAGACAGTGTTAGGAAGCTGTCCGGAACGTTGGCCAAATAAGGAGGAAGCGCAACGTGGCGTAATAACCCAAAAATTAATCACGATAACTAACTGACTAGCTAATCATCTCACCGTTTCTCCGAAGGGGTAGACAGAGAGAACGGATCGTCAAACAACTGTCTCATTCATACGTAGTCTCATAAATACTCTTCTATTATTCTGACTTGATCGTGGCATGTCTTTCTCGGGCGTATTCGTCCATTCAAATATTCTTCTTACACTCCTGCCTTCATTCATTCGTTCTACATGCCCAAACCATCTGAGCGTCTCTTTCTTAAGGCGATGCCATACGTATTAATGCAAAATCATGTTTTTTTGGTTTGTCTTTGAAAATTCATTTATCAATGTTTTAGATGCTTTAATTAATACTGCGAGTAGAACACATCTTGACCTACTAGATAATCCAGTATTTTTTAGATAAGTCTTTTAATAAGCCTATAAAAAATAATGTATCAGGCCTATAAAAACTGCTTTAAAGTTCAAAATCTCCTACTTACGAACGCATTTTCAGTTACGGTTTTATTGTATAATGTGGCAAATTAAGTTCTTTATAAAATGATCGTAAAACAATTAAATATTTGTGCCTAAACGTTCGCAAAAAAAATAAAAGCCACTTTTTGGCCATGTTTTTTTCTTGTATTTATCAAAAACCCCGTTCAACGGATGGTGTTGAACGGGAATTTAAACCTTATCGCCATCTACATAAGGGGTGTTATTGTTAGCGGCTTGATTCAAAAAGTCACTCGACGTATGGCATCGCCTTAATCTTAAACATTACGATTACTTCAGCCTTGCATTCTTTGAGGATCTCCACATTTCTAACACGATCATAAACGGTTTTATCACACATACGCCTCAGGAATCTCACTTCTACAGCATTCAGTCTACTTCCATCCTTCCTCTGCCAGGTCCAGGCCTCACTACCATCCATCAGGGTAGGTACCAGCACTCCATTGTGGACTGCTAGCTTCGCTTCTTTAGACAGTTTTTTTTACTAGCGCCAACCGCGTTCAATCCTCCATCAAATGGAATTACCTGCATTTACCCTTCTTTCAATATCTCTGTCAGCCTTTCCATCTCTCGTAAACATGCTTCCTAAATACACAAACTCATCCACCTGCTCCAAGTTTTCATCATTCAAGACATCGATGATTTAGGCACCGAATCGAGAAATAATCACAAGGTCAGGGCTTCTCGAGTCAACATTGCAGTGATTGTAAATCATGTCATTGCAAATTGAATGAACGCCCATTGTATTCGTACAATGAACACTTCAGTTTGTCTTTGACCCAAAAAAACTGTACAAATTTGTCGTTTATGTCCGTCTTTAGCGAATGTCCGGACTTGACTTTCTAAAATTAATATTTAATTTGTTATCACTCACAGCTTCACTTTGGACCAGGGGCGACTCGTAACTTTTGAGTGTGATAGGATGCTAAGTTAGACAAATTCGAAATTATTGGTATTTTTTTTAATGATAAACTAATGTTTATAAGACAAGGTTTTTTATGCACAACACAAATTATTATAAACAATAATTAGTCACCTGAAATATCCATACAAATTGAAAATATCTTCCGAGTAAAAATAAATGCTGCCGACGGGAATTGAACCCGCACCTTCTGATGAAATAATTCAAAGAGATTTTTAATAAATCAGCAATAAACATTTTTATACAACAGCCAATTGGTTTCTCTCTAAATTAGTCTAATGTTAGATTAGTACCTACGTTTTCTAAATTTTTACCACACTACGAAATATGGAATAAAATCTCTTCACCATATTGCCTACACACTCTATAACAGTCTTCCAGATATGTATAAAAACAGACAGCATAACCCAAAAATTCAAAGTAAGGCTTTAATAATAATAATTTAATTTAAAGAAAATGTGTAATTCTTGTCGTGTTGTACTTTGTTTTGTTTCTCTCTCTCTCTCTCTCCTTTTCTGTCCCCTGTATTGATAACCGAGCATAATCTATTTTTACCAATTTTTAGTGGCTCTGTGATTATGTGTATATCCCTCTGTTTTTTTTTTGTTTCTTTTTATTTGTTCTACTTAACCTTGCTTTTTCTGTACTGTTTTGTATGTGAAACTTACAATGTTGATATCAAAATACTAATGTAAAATTGTACCTATTAAATCCCACCTATGTATTGTAAGTTCCTCTCGTCCTACAATGAGTTTTGTAACTCATCGGGGAAAAAAATGTATATTATAGAGTGCAAAACTTATCTTAACCAATTAACTAACTAACCAACACGCCGTGGTAGTAGGCAGAGAGGATGGACCGCCAAACAACTCAGTCATGTTGTATCTTGCTTGATAAAATATTCAGGAAGATTCAAATTATTTCTTGGAAAAAAATTGTAGAGTAATTCCCATAAATCCGATAAGATTAAAATAAGCCACCGAATAATTCTGCAAGCAATGACTAATTAAACATACATTATTATCCGAAATATCTTTATCAAGTAAGATAAGATTTTTGATAAGCACTTTGATACATTTAAACAGCATATTATTAAAGATAAAATCACCCCATTTATCATAGGTATCTGTTACCAAATAAAATTTAAAAAGGCTACATTATAGCCTCGTACATTCCAATTTTAATTATTTGATTGAAATCTGGGGAAATGCATATGAAACCAACATAAATGAACTACAGGTTACACAGAACAAAGTGATCAAGCTATTTCACTTCATCCCAGAACAAAAAAATTATATATTAAATAAAAAACATAATACGCCCCGACTAACTAGTAATCAGTTCATAATAAGCCCTGGCGAAGCTTGGGAAAAGTGAAATCCGGTTGGTGGTCTTTGTTAATTAAAAAAATTAAAGTGGTGTATTACAAAGTGTGTTTTTTCATTTAATATGTAATGTCACACCAAAAAACATTTGCTTTCTTCGAAAAAAAAAATTTAAAGAAATGTTGACATTAAGTATATATGAATATAATACATGTCTCCTTATTTACAAAATTAATAATAAACTCATACATACAAATACAGAACTCATTAAAACGTTCCAAGTATACGACAACACGATAACATACATACACCATTCGTACTCACTATGGCAAGCAATCCATTGGTTACGAGGGGGTAAATTTAAAAAAAAAATTGTTCACTCTTGTCAATCAATCAGCAAAACACTGAAAGTGAATAATATTGTTATGTTATGTATTTATGTTTAATGTACTTTATTTTTTTTTTAATTTATTTTAGTTATTTCTAGTTAAATAAGTGAAAATGTAATATTCTTTTATCTGGAATAAAAACTTTAAAAAAAATCTATCCAACAATGGGAATATATTAAAAAATAAAAATTCTCTAAAACAGATCTACAGAAATTGATAACTATACTGGAGAAAAAAAATAGACATCAACTGTGTTCAAATCATTGACTTACATATGTATTTAGTCTATGACTTACACGTATCAAATAGACTTCAAAGTACACATGGTAGAGTACTTTTTTATGTTATTTCGAGAAAACAGCGATACATTGATGAAGGAGATTTCGGTAGCATTTTGGCTTATCTCGACGGGTATAGCGGCGATTTCCTCCCGAATTCGATCCTTGAGTTCTTCCAAGGTGTGTGGAGGATGTTTATAAACATTTTACTTCAGGTAGCCCCACAGGAAGAAGTCACGAATTGCAGCCGGGAGAATGGCCATTTTGAAGAAACGGTGTTGTCCGGACCAAATCACGGTAACGACTGAAAACGGCACGACCCTCCCGATATAATGAGACCCCCGCCACACGGGATGTAAAGGCCTTTCAAAACTGCACTGTCTGTTTTGCTGCACCCGTGTATTAGTTTGTGTCATCTGCTGTATTTTTTTATTTATTTTGTGGCAGGAAGTGTTTTACCAAACCACAGTAGATATATTATTAGTGTTTCCATGACAACTCAGGAGTGAGGCAATCCAACACACTTTTGAATTTGAAAGTGATATAAAGTCATTAAAAGTGATGACAAAAAACATTGTCCAGTCTAATTAGCTTTAATTTTGCGAGTAATATAACGAAATAGCTGACCGAGCGAGAAGTAATAATAACTATTATTTATTCATTTATTAATTTTCGGTAAATCGAAAGTTTACATTTATTTAGGTTTGTACATAAGTATCATATAGCCAAAATAAAACCAATTACGGATTTCGTCCTTGTGACTTTACCTCTACTGAGACAGCATAATAAGGAATAAGTAAATTAAATTTGTAAGAAAGGAATATGAATTCAAAAATTTTTACAAAACAAAAGATTATATAAAACGAAAAATTTACAAAGCAAAACATTTATAGCCATGGAGAGAGATTGTAGATATTTTTTTTTTTTTTTTTTTTTTTTTTTTTTTATTATTTTAATATACATCATATGGGTTACATTTACATACATATTTTGCAAAATATAATATTAAGGTTCATATATGGTCATGTATACCTTATCATGTATACCTTATCAAATCATAATATAAATATAAACAATAGAGACATAACATTATTCACAAACCATCAGAGAAATATTATTTTATGGACCTCTTGTATTTGGTAAGTACGCAACTGAAAATATCCACCTTGGATAATACGCTTTTGTAATTATTGCATAGTCTGTTCAGGCAAGAATTCTGCTTAGAGTTCGTTTTGCATTGATCCACCCTGAACAGGACAGAAGAGCATTTTGAAAGCGCAGGTACATTGAATTGAATTATAAATGTGTGTTCATACGAACGCTTTATAAACCACACAAAAACAAGTCATTCAACTATAAATTCTTATTTGGAAACTAATGAAAAAAAAGTCAAAATTAGTCGACTATCACCAAAACCGGCTTCCAAATTTGCAAAAAAAATGGAAAAACCTGAAGGTCATAGAATTGATCTGAGGGGAAAACACAAAACTTCGATAGTGTATTTATGCAAACAATGCATAGAGTTGAACAATGGATACCGAATCGAATGATCATGTAATTATTCAACACTACTTGGCCTTGCTCTTTAGTTGTTGCTACGCAGAATACCACGTGGTTACCACCCGGTTTCGCCTGTGATTTGATTTTTCCAAATACAAACAAATGGGATGTTTCTGAAAGTATTCGAAAACTAAAAAACTGTGTTTGAAAGGTGAATTTTATTATTAGAAATAAACACATAATTTTTGAAATATTAAAATTTTGAAATCATACTCACATTACATTTTTTGTCTAAATGCTGAACTAAAATTACTGAAAACTGCTAGAGAAATGTATTCTTAACATTATAGCCACCTCACATTTTGTCGTTACATATAGAAATAATTAGTAAAAAATTGTTAAAAATTTCAATAATTTTTCTCAAATTATGGTTGCAACCTTTGGTTTCATAGAGGTGTATGTTTTAAATATTCTGTGGTTAACTTCATGTTTGAATATAAAGCTTGGTGTTTTCTCTTTCTAACACCGTTTAGTTCATATTTCTAACTATGACGGTAGGGGAGACAACGATTTATATGAGACCCTATGAACTGTTCCGAAAAGCGAACAAATTACTACGGGTGCTAGCTGCTTGTTCCAAAAATCGAACGAATTAGCTTGAGGAGTTAACGTTCACACGCCCTGTCTAGATAAATACTTTGTCTATGGTTTGGGGAAGAACAAAAATTCAAAATGGCAGCAAAAACAAACTAAATAAGAACTCACCCTCAGATTTTGAAATGCAAAGATATCGGCATGATCGCTTGCCGAAGAGAAGAGGTTGCCTCCACAGATCCGCGTCGGAATCCTCGTCGTACGTCTTCAGGATGGGCCAGTAGCCGGCTGGACACTTGCCGCCGTTCTCCACGACGTGCAGCGCCGTGATGGGCCGCTCATCAGGCAGGGTCTCCGACAGGGTGCCCATGACCCCGCCTCCACCGCCAGAAGTCTCGGAGTAAAACTTGGAGGTCTTGGATTTAGACATGATCTAGAAGAGAGAGTGTTGATCAGCTAAGGTTTTTAAACATATCTTGGAAAACATAGCATTGGTATTATAGAATAGAGAGCAAAGGTGTAGAATTTAAACATTTGGGATTTGAAGATAAAAGGGATGCGAACCATGGTTAACGAAGATGTAGAATTTCAACATTTGAACATTTGGGATTTGGAGATAAAAGGGATGCGAACCATGGTTAACGAAGATGTAGAATTTCAACATTTGAACATTTGGGATTTGGAGATAAAAGGGATGCGAACTATGGTTAACGAAAATGTATAATTTCAACATTTGGATTTGGAGATAAAAGGGATGCGAACCATGGTAAACGAAGATGTAGAATTTTAACATTTGGGATTTGGAGATAAAAGGGATGCGAACCATGGTTAACGAAGATGTAGAATTTCAACATTTGAACATTTGGGATTTGGAGATAAAAGGGATGCGAACCATGGACAACGAAGATGTAGAATTTTAACATTTTGGATTTGGAGATAAAAGGGATGCGAACCATGGACAACGAAGATGTAGAATTTTAACATTTTGGATTTGGAGATAAAAGGGATGCGAACCATGGTTAACGAAAATGTATAATTTTAATGTTTGGATTTGGAGATAAAAGGGATGCGAACCATGGTTTACGAAGATGTAGAATTTCAACATTTGAACATTTGGGATTTGCAGATAAAAGGGATGCGAACCATGGTTAACGAAGATGTAGAATTTCAACATTTGAACATTTGGGATTTGGAGATAAAAGGGATGCGAACCATGGACAACGAAGATGTAGAATTTTAACATTTTGGATTTGGAGATAAAAGGCATGCGGACCATGGTTAACGAAGATGTAGAATTTCAACATTTGAACATTTGGGATTTGGAGATAAAAGGGATACAAACCATGGTTAACGAAGATGTAGAATTTTAACATTTGGGATTTGGACATAAAATGAACAAAAGGGAACCATGGTTAGAGAAAATGTAGAATTTAAACATTTGGGATTTGGAGATCAAAGGGATAACACGGAATAAAAGGGAGGCCACGAGGAAAATAATTTCTTTCATTGCCTATGTCATCTTTTGGGATGCTGTGTGGAGGGTCTTTTTTAATGAAAGGAAGGAGAGGAAGTTCTGGGAAGGTAAAATGTATGAGAGTTGGGTAGGGTCGCGAAACCAGTGTCAAAGGATCTCCTCAAACAAGCCTCTCCCGATCTGGCACCCCACGCAGCTGGTGGGTAGGCTCATCTTGAACACACCTCACCCGATGAACCCGGGCACCCCTGCTAATTCACAAACGTAGCGAACCACTCGGGGTGATTTATGGCAGAGGTGTTGGTTATCTAATAAATGGTTCGCGGTACCCAAACCCGCCTCCCAAATTGAAAAGGTTAATATAAGAGGGTATATAAAATAACAACATTAGGAATAGATGTAGTTTTAAATTAACGTTGTACTTTCTTTACATAAAGGGTTTTATTTTAAATTATTAAAGGTAATGGGTGAAGGTACTATTCTATAATCATCTGCATATTTGTCTACACTCATTTGTTGCATTTGTTAATGAAAGCAAAAATAAATAATAGAACAAACAATAAAGTGAGAACTTCAAGGTCGGGGTCCAGATTATTCCAACCGCCTGCTAATTAAAATATCGGAGCTATTCTCATAAATCACAAGAAAAGTCCAAATGTTTTGTCGAAGTCGGAGTTTTATTAAATCAAGAGAGTTTGTGAGAAAACCCCGGAGACAGCGTAAATCTGTAAATATTACAAAACAAAGTCGCTGTCCACGTCTGTCTGTTTGTGCTCTTAGTTCTTCTAAACTACGCGACGGATTTTGATAGGGTTTTCACTATCATTTAGAGAATTTCCAACGGAAGGTTTATCTATGTAAAACATGTATATTATATTTATAGAAAGTAGAGAAAGGTCGATGTTTTATAATCAAGTCGTAGTAAAAATATTTTTAGGAGCTTACATTGCAAAGGCTGGCTAAACCTTATGAGATACATCAAAATAATGCACAGGGTTTTCAAATAAGATGTGTTATTTTGAATAGCCCGCTATTTCGGTATATGTTACTTTTAAAGTCATTTGACAAGTAGAAACTACGCCATTAATAAAAATGGAACGATACACGCTTCAATCAAATGCAAAATCATTTTGAGTGATGAGGCGCATTTCCACCTCGGTGGCTTCGTCAACAAGCAAAATTGTCGCATCTGGGGCTCGGAAAACCCAAGAGTTATTGTTGAAAACCCTCTCTATCCTCAACGTGTGACTGTTTGGTGCGGTTTATGGTCCGGCGGAGTCATTGGACCTTACTTTTTAAAAAATGAGGCTGGAGCAACAGTTACGGTGAATGGATTGCGCTATCGGGAGATGATTAATGATTTTTTATGGCTGGAATTGGATGGTATTGATCTGGACAACGTTTACTTTCAACGAGACGGCGCTACGTGCCACACAAGCAACGAAACCATTGATCTTTTACGATTGAATATCAAAATAACACCTCTTATTGGAAAACCTACGGAATTGTATATAAAAGGGCCTACAGAAAAGTCCGCGATGGTATAGGTATATTATGTTTATCTCCTACGGATAACTTTGATATCGATGATGAAGGAAGTCTGTATCATATAAAAGATGCATAAAACATATTTTTTTATGTATGCAAGAATCAAAAGATAAGTAATTAGACTTTTTAATTTACTTTCCGACTTTATGACTTAATTAAAAAATAAAAGAACATCCAAGAAACTTGTTTGGAAAAAGCCGAAACTTCTAGAATGCCGTTCGAATCAAGTAGTGGCGTACCACTACGGGTCTATTGTGTCATTTAGGGAACACCTAAATGTTGACTTGAGGTAAATGGGGGCCGCTCGTATGTACCACCATTTGAATCTCGTGGACCCCCAAATTTTTTTCTCGCTGACATAGACCCCCAGCAAGCCGATATCGACCCCTAAGGGTCCGTATAGACCACTTTGGGAACCTCTGATCTAGTCAATCCACATTATGCAAGTGCATTATACAGGGTTTTCCAATAAGAGGTGTTATTTTGATATTCAATCGTAAAAGATCAATGGTTTCGTTGCTTGTGTGGCACGTAGCGCCGTCTTCTTGAAAGTAAACGTTGTCCAGATCAATACCATCCAATTACGGCCATAAAAAAATCATTAATCATCTCTCGATAGCGATCCATTCACCGTAACTGTTGCTCCAGCCTCATTTTCGAAAAAGTAAGGTCCAATGACTCCGCCGGACCATAAACCGCACCAAACAGTCACACGTTGAGGATAGAGAGGCTTTTCAACAATAACTCTTGGGTTTTCTGAGCCCCAGATACGACAATTTTGCTTGTTGACCAAGCCACCGAGGTGGAAATGGGCCTCATCACTCAAGATGATTTGCATTTGATTCACTCCAGTGAATTTTAATAATTTCAATGCGTTGTTGAAGCGTGTATCGTTCTATTTTTATGAATAGCGTAGTTTCTACTTGTCAAATGTCAAAAAATGACAGCTTCAAAAGTAACATATACCGAAATAGCGGGCTATTCAAAATAACACCTCTTATTGGAAACCCCTGTATAAGCATAAAAATACAAAACAACACGTCAAATCACCAGAGATCAAATGGGAAAATAATTCACCGACTCCAGATATTTTCATATCAGAGGGTTCGGCTCGGTAGAACTCCTAACAGGGCCTATAAATCCTACTGATCCCTCAATATAAATATTTAAAAAATCTTTCGTAATCCTACATGTATTTAAAATAACTGATTTTTGCATTTTTATACATAAATTTATTGATAAATCTAATACGCCTAAATTATGAATGAGAGAGCTAGGTATAATGTCAGTAACCGAAATAACAAATGGTAATATTTTTATAGTCTGAGAATGCCAAATTCTTTTAATTTCATTTCCTAAATCTGTGTATTTTCTTATTTTTTGAGAAACAGATTTTTGAATGTTACAGGAATTTGGAATAGCGACATCAATGATATAAGTTTTTTTTTTTAATTTAAGTTATTATTTACATTATAGTTACTTTGATAATTAATAATCATTTATGTTTGGCATATTATACTTATTTTGGTTTTCGCTTGGTTGACAAATAATTCTTAACAGTCATTATTAACAATTTTTTTTCTTACCTTTTGTACTTGTTTTTTCTAATTTATTCTTTATAATTAACTTAACTTTGTATTTAACCTTACACTTTACACCGTAAATTATACTTTATATTTAACTTTATATTTAACCTTTACACTTTATACCGTATATTATACTTTAAACTTTATGCTGTATACTTTATACCTTGTTCTTTTCAACCATATATTTATGTTAATGGCACATGTCGTGCCGTTTGTATTTAAATAAATAAATAACTCCCAGCAACGCCCGGGTACACGTCTGCTAGTGTATTAGGATAATACATTAAAAATATATATTGTAAAATAGAGCCATAATGAGTGTGTAATCATAAATATGAAAATACTTAACTTGTACCATTTTTAGTTTATTGTGATAAAAATTATAGAAATTAAGTAAAATAATAAGGGCACGAAAACAAAAGAACATTACTTGTCTGGAGCAAGTGAGACTATGGCATCCTCAATTGTGGTATGTTTGTAAAGCTGAAGGGAACAGGGAAGAGAAGAAGATAAGGTAAAGGAGGGTTTGGAAGTATCTGGCTATTCAGATCTGGTAACAAACAGCTAGAAACATTTAAAGTAACATGTTTCGTTTCTGAATGATAGCCACTCACCATTGCGGTAATGAATGTCTTTCACAAAACATTTCATTATTACCACTTCAAAGGGGCAGCAAAAACGGTTTAAATATTACATAAGATTGAACAATTAACAATTTACCTTAATTGAAAGGAATTTGGTTGTAAGCTGCAAGCGAAATATTTTGGCTAGACATTTAATGCGCTGTCTGCCACATTGAAGGGTCAATGCCTTGCTTTGTGTCCCCAAAATCCAGACAAAGCATACACATATTGATTTATCGTCATTTTCACCAATAAAAATTGAAAAATTACACCATTTTCGTTATTTAACAAAAACAATCGCAACTCAAATCTCACAATTCGGCCAAAATTCGATAAGACTAAATTTGAACAAAATTTTGTTTAGATGATAAATAATACGTTTTAATTGGTGATTTGGTGATTTAACTTATTAACTTGAATAATGGATACTTACTGAGTTTTTGAAAACTTCTGTGCAGCCTTTCTCTCCGATAGCACAATCACAATCACAAAACGAAAATATTATGCAAGACGCAAAACACAAATGATTAGCACTTTAAAAAAACACACTCTAAACACATTTACATTATTATTATTAACAATTGCACCAGCACAGGTTTCCACTTATTTAACGCCCATTGTGTGCCCTTTAAATTGAAATGTCGACAGGGTTAAATTCACTAATAGACGAATTCTTTACCATTTCAAAACAACGAAAAAACATCAAATGTCGAAGAAATATAAACTAAAATGAATTTTTTATTAAAAATTCAACATTTATTTTTAATCTAGTGTGATAAAAATATCATTATGCTAATGTAAATGCATTTATTTCGATTAGAAACAATTCTCTCACGCAACCGGCCGACTAGGAGATTCGATGTTAATAATACCAATATTTTGACAGCAACCAAAACGTTATGTACCAACTTAAAAAAAGTTAACCATGGATAAAAATTCCAACATAATAAAAAATACAATCTTATAATATTTTATTAAAATTTCACAACAATATTAGTATATTTTATATTATTATGATAATGAATTATTGGAACAATATTAATAATCAGAAAATAATGTTTTTTTAATTCAATTTGTGGAGTAAATTATTAATTTATTAGATTTAAATCAAAGTAAAAGTAGGAATCGTAAATTTTGTGATGTGCATAAATAAACCATGGTGATGTGTAAATGACACCAGGGCCGAACCCAGAGCCAAACAAACTACGCCTAGCGCTAGTTTAAACCTCAAGGGTGCTGTGTTAGGTGATAAGTTTTATCAGCGCTTTGGCTGTCTTGGTAACGAGCACGGAGCGGACTGCTCATAAATAAACCACTCTCGGACTGCTCGAATTGCACAATGCAAAAGGCAATTGATTAAAAATAACATAAAAAAATCCGCACGTATAAGTAAGCACCTTTTTTTTGGAAATATTAGTTTTGTTTACGGACAACACCGTCGACCGCGTTTTGCCATCTGCAGCGTACGTCATTACCGGTACTTCCACTTTGCTACCAGCGGGTCGCATGATAGCTACGATATTGTCAATCTTTTCGTTATTTTCAACTGCAATGGCCGAAGCACGCGAAAGAACCTTCATCATGATCAAGCCCGACGCAGTCCAGCGAGGACTCGTCGGCAAGATCATCCAGAGGTTCGAAGACAAAGGATTCAAGCTCGTAGCACTCAAGTTCGTGTGGCCCAGTGAGGAGCTTCTCCAGAAGCATTACGCTGATCTGTCCGCCCGTCCCTTCTTCCCAGGACTAGTGAAGTACATGAGCTCTGGACCGGTCGTGCCCATGGTCTGGGAGGGCCTCAACGCCGTGAAGACAGGGCGAGTGATGCTCGGTGCCACGAACCCCGCTGATTCCGCGCCCGGAACCATCCGAGGAGATCTCTGCATCCAGGTCGGCCGCAACATCCTGCACGGATCTGACTCTGTTGAAGCCGCGAAGAAGGAGATTGCTCTTTGGTTCACAGAGAAGGAAGTCGTCGGCTGGACTCCTGCTAACGAGGGATGGGTCTACGAATAACTTCTCGGTGTTCATCACCATCTTGTGTAGCTTTACCGGTATGACTGTTTTATTATAAGCGCCTTATGAAATAAACTGTTTCATTCCTCACTCAATACTGTTTTTATTCTTCATCCTCTCACCTGTTTTTTTAAAACACATAACCTATGATGTTGTCCTGTTTTTAATTATAACCTCTTTCTGTCACATGCATAATTTTTTAAAAATGTGTTTGCAGTTGAATAGTGGTTTGACATCACAAAATGTGTAAAGCAGGACTGTGGTTATTCAATCTGCACATGGATATGAATATGGAATGAACGCAAGACCAAGTTGTAGTATAACCCGTTTTCATGTGAAAAATAACCGTGTGGGAATGGGCACGCATTTTTCCTGACTATCCACTGGTGTCGAAGGGATCAACGACGCCAGTTCGTCATCTTCCATTGAAATACTAGTAGAACGAAGACAGCCATCCCACCTCCAATACCTACAATCTGTTTGTTAGGATAGGAGAATCTCAGCCAACGGACCTCCCCTTTCGGCAGTGTTGAAGATATTTTGGGGCTCCAGACCTAGCATGTAATACATGCTCTTAAAATTTAATCACATTGGTTAGACCGCCATTGAAGAGTCCGGCATTTCCCATCCTTCATCTCCCTTAAGCTTTACAATATACCTCAATATTAAGGTATGCCATAGTGCCACTGGCTCTGGGATTTTTTATACTCATGCGAGACATCACACGAAGAAAATAAAGTAGGCATTCCATAACGCATACTAATCTAATTTAATATGGTTTCTCGACTTGACAAGATATAAAAATAGGTGTATTATTAGTACTATAATAATTAGATTATTGCAACCACCGAAGAGATGTACTGGTAGAAATGTGTTAAGGGTGTTTATGTGTGTCGAAAATAGGCTAAATTTTACCCTACTTCTGATAATACAGTCTAGTACAGGACTAGCAGATTCTTCAATAGTGACCAGCTGCTAGCCCTATACAAATCTCAAGCACGCCTGACGATTGAATTTGGTAGCCACCTCTGGGCTGGGGCCCCACAATACTTGATTCTTTGCAAAGGAGGGCAATAAATGTTAAGGCGATGCACTACGTCGTGTAATATTTCGAATCGAGCCGCCATCAATAACACTCCTTACGTAGATGGCGATAAGGCTTAAATTCCCGCTTAACACCATCCAGCTGTTTTGATTTAGGCAAGAAAAAAAAATGGCCAAAAAGTGCCTTTTATTTTATTTTGTGGATGTTCAGGCATAAATATTTAAATGTTTTCCGATCATTTTATACATAACTTAATTTGCCACATTATACAATAAAACCATAACCGAAAATGGGTTCATAAGTAGGAAATTTTGAACTTTAAAGCAGTTTTCGTAGGCTTTATAAATTATTTTTTTCTGGGCTTATAAAAACACTTATGTAAAAAATACTCAATTATTTCAAAGGCCAAGATGTATTATACTCGCGGTATTTATTTAAAGCATCTGAAACATTTCTAGGCGACTAAATTTTCAAACCAAATACACATGATTTTGCATTACTATGTAAAGCATCGCCTTAACAATAAATTGTCTAATTGATGATCTATTATTTTATTAACTTTAAAAAATATATATATATTCTCACTGGGATCTCCCATGCTGGGGATTTCATTTAAATATGATTAAAATTCAGTACAATGGACAGTATAAAGTAGATTGAAGTGTTAGTGTTAAAAAACTACATTATGTCAACCTTAATTCGACTCTGTATCTCGTTCCAGGGCAGAGATAATCCGTTATTCGTATATTGTGAGGCTGAAGGTAGTGTGGAGGGGAAGGAGACGGAGAGGAGAAAGAGAGGAAGGAGAAGAAAGTCTTTCTGGAGCGTTCCCGACATCTTCTATCATTGGATCCGCTCTCTAAACACTCTTGGCAGTAATAAGAACAAAGTTTGAAATTTTCAGCAAAATCAGTTTGGTAGTTTTGAATATATAGGAGATAAACAAAAAACAATCATTTTTATGCATATATAAATGGGAATGGATTACACTTCTAGAGATTAACTCTTCAGTGAGTGCAACTAACTTGCGTAAGAAAAATGTATCGCTGTTTACAAATGCATTATCTCCTATTATTTTCAATGACAAGTCAAGGATATTATAACATGTTGTACCTACATAATTTTACCTCTTCGAATAATATAATAAAAATGTAAATGTTCGTTTGTTTAAAGTCTAAAATCTCGGAAAGTTCTCCACAGATTGCTTTGAAATTTTGAAACAACGTTGCATTCAAATACGCATGAGTTTTTATATTATTATATATGTGATAGGTAAATAGGTACATGTTTTTTATTAAAAACAGCGCCACCTAGGACCTAAAAGCAACATGAGCTATTGTTTCCCTATCATGAGCCAGAGCAACAATATTGGATGAGTAATCATTGCGGATATCTGAATAATTCTCGCTATAACTCAGAATTTTCTCACTTTTTATAAATGTTTTTTTTTTAGCAACGTGGATACAATGATGCTCCGAAAATAAGTGTTAAATAAGAAACTACAGTCCTTTTTTCAATATATTTTTTAAAATCAATGACCTTCTAACCTAAAGACAGGTATTTTTTATTATTGTAGTTAGTTTTAATAGTAAAAAATAATTATAGTAATAATTATAACTAGCAGTTTAAAAATCCGCTCCGCGGGTTTTTAACTGCTAGTCCCTGCGGGCGGCACTTGTTTGGGCTTCGCCCAGTTTAAGTGATACTAACAACAGTTACATTTAATAGGTAGATATTAGGTCATTCACAGAGAGAGGGTGAGTATATATTGTAAATAGACTATTACAATATAGCGCTCCTGAGGTGATATCTCACAAAATCGGCGCTATACAAAGTGTCCAATAAATCACTTTTTTAATAAACTCTCTTTTAAGTATTTTCCCACTCAACTGGTCTTTCCCGTCTAACGATATTGTAATTCCTAATTCTGATAAACTCCGCTCACTCTTACCCCTCCCCCCTCCTTCCACTTCTTCTTTCCAATGGTAATCTATATTTAATTTTTGACTTCGGTGTATACTTACTCCTGATGAGGTGAACTTCACTCATGAAAAATGTACAGGTTGTATGTAATTAAGTGATGTAAACAAAGTTATTTATGTTTTAATAAAATAAATAATGCCATCACAAAGTGATAAGCTTCCAGAAGAAATCTTCTTATTTAACGCTTGTTAATGGTCTATGCGTATTGTTAGCTGCATATTTAAATATTCGCGCCAGTCATTTGGTTCGTTCTTTTACCGCCAGAGGGGCAGAGTGGTCGAATTTTGCCTGCAGACCCCCTATTCGGGATTTACCCGAAACATACGTTTGAATTCGACCAATCAGAGGGCCTAGATAGTCCAGACGCTAGCATAATAATACTACAGATAATAAAACGAAATCATTGTAGTAAAAAATATAATAATTTTTAAATATTTTTTTTTATAAGTAATACCTTCTCGTATTTTAAAAATATACTGTGCTTTTACGAATATATTGATAGTAGGTGTCGCAGGGTCTAGAAGTGTGGGGAGCGCAGGCCAGGGCGCTGATGTAATCCCGAGGAGTCCATGATAATCCGTAGGCTCTCTTAAATGTCCGTGTAGAGCTGGGCGTAGTTGAGTAGGTGAAGTAACGGCGGGGCGTGATGCGATAGGACCGGCCTGGTGGTCAGCCGCTTCAGTAGGCAGCGAGCAGTTGCAGTGCTCGCAGGTTGGTCACTTGTAAAATTGCTAATTATAGACTGACTGAGTACGTCTCGACACGCCCCGTTTTGTAGCCGCCTGGTGAATTGAGAATAGCCGAATGCTAGCATTGTATCTAGAGAGTTCTAGCTACAATGCGTTTTCATGGGCGAACGTTCTTGAATACTCTAGTAGCATCGCTACAAATTAAACACTTTTCACGAAAATGTATTATTTATTCAATAGAATTCTCAAATAATATAAGTTACAATCTGACAACATTTCATTTTGACTTTCATAAATTAAAAACAAGTGTTTGAATAAAATCTATTTAATAACATGCAAAATTTATAATCATTATTGCTTACAAAAAATGATGCCTTATTACAATGGCTTTTTTAAACTATTTATGTATAAAATATGAGTGCGTTCTTATGCATAGATATATTCTTACTAAACTAGGAAACTTATATAATATTATGTAATAGTTTTTTTGGCTGGCGGTCAGTACATTAATATATTTTTTTAATATCAACGGAAAACATAAAACAGAACAAGACACACAAAAATAAAAATATAATGTATTTATTGTTATTAAGTTTAATTTGTAGAACTCCATTTTATTTTTTATATATTCAATAATATTGTTATTGGGTTTATAAAAACAGTTTATTTATAAACAAGTTCTGCTGTGTAATTATTATTACGCGTGACAGCTGTTTCGCCCTCTGAAGGCATTATCAAACTGTGGGTAGCCCACTTACAGACGATACATTTATATTATTTCTAGGTAGGTATTTTAATTTCAATTACTGATTTCTTAATTGATTTCTGAGTAAAATATTAGAAATTATTAATGGTTATTACCCCAGTAAAGTTTCCCCAATTAGTGTAATATAGTTTACTGGGGTAATAACCATTAATAATTTCTAATATTTTACTCAGAAATCAATTAAGAAATCAGTAATTAAAATTAAAATACCTACCTAGAAATAATATAAATGTATCGTCTGTAAGTGGGCTACCAATTACACAGCAGAACTTGTTTAAAAATAAACTGTTTTTATAATCTTGGGTTTGATTCACAGTAGAGACCGATATCTTTTTATTTTTCTGTGTCTTGTTCTGTTTCATGTTTCGTTTATTAGTATTAGTATTTTCTTCTTCTTCAATGGTGTAAAATCCGGGGGGTAAAGTGCTCTAACTTCGGGGGGTGATTCTATTTTTAGATAAATAACTTTTTTCGAAGTTCCAGCGTTTTAACATAGTTTTTAGGTTATAAAGTTGAATTGTTTGTACGGGAAAATATTTTAACCTTCCAGCGGGCGCGTTGAGAAATTTCCCTTGAGCGGGCGCTTGTCGTAAATTTTACGTCATCAAGTTTTCTCCATGTAAGTGGTGTTTTCTTTATACAAACGTTAGGGAATTTCTTTAAGGATATGAAAAATCATAATAGGCAGTACTTTAAAAAATATATTTGACTTTCTTAAAAAAATGAAGCAACACTATAAACATGTTAATATTTCAAAATAAAATATTTTATCGACCTATTTAGTCAGAATCAATATTCTCATCCTTACAATTGTTACAAACCACCTCAACTGAAGAATGGTTCTTGCATGTAAAGGACTGGCAACGGCAACACTTCATTGATGCTGTGGATCTTTTCTTATCCAGTGCACATAACCGACAAACACCGCATTTTGGAAAGCTTCTGTTTTATTCTTCTGTTATCGGTTCAACTGCCCTACCGTAATTCACTTTGAGAAAAGCATTTATATTTTGCGGTAAATGTTTGACATTTGATTTGACTCTAGCATAGCTCGAAGCTTGATGCTTACAACTAAGTCGCAAGAGTGGGGGAAGCGATAAGGCGCGTTTGTCGTAAATTTTACGACAGCGCGCCCGCTGGAAGGTTAACATGGAAAAAAAAAAGCTGGAATTCCGAAATTTTTTATTTACTTTTTATTTCTACCATCATGTAGAATCACCTCCCGAAGTTAACGCACTTTACCCCCGGACAACCTGTATTACATTGATGCTTATAACCTTCAAATGTATTAAAAGAAAAGTTGTTCCAATAATAATTACGTACTATAAATTTAAGAACACCAATCTCCGATAAGGGATCATTATTTTTCACTGAATTGTTTGCCATAATATTTTATAAAATAAAACCAAATTTACAACATACATACTCTGTTCATTCTCTTCTCAACTCTGTTTTATTGACTTAAAATTTACAAGGCCGCTTTTATCAAACAAATCTGAACGGACACTAACGCCGTTGTTCCCAATCCTACTGATCAACTGTTGAGCCGAAATTTTAGCAACCATTTTAAGGAAGCCAAACTACTGGATTAAGCCTGCCTCAGTAAATGACTAGTTATAAAAAGTGTTGACAGAGTGGAAAATATTCAATTTAAATTTATTTAACAAATTACATATGTTTATTTAAAAATATATAAAATATCGGTTTATGTATTGCAGTATTTGAAAAAAATACATGCATTAATAATAAATACAATAATTAATTTAACATTGAAAGTTTTTACTTTGAAGTCATATTATTGTCTATGAAAGTGAGCGGACTTAAGATAATCAATGGTAAAGATGTTTGGAAAAAGGCGAATCGAATGTTACTGAACAAATCACTTGGCTGATCGGAGCCTTAGATTGATCGTTCGAAAAGTTGGAAACAACGGACGTAGGGGCCACTTTCACCAATGTGAGATGAACCTAACCTAAAGCATGCAAATACAGCGTAAATCTTTTGATTTTACTTTCCATAACTCTGGACAATCTCGATATAATGCAATTACAAGTAAAAAAAGGGCTCGACAGTTAGAGCAGTTGAACGAACGATTGTCAATCCCACAGTGAAAAGATCATTCTCCTGCTTCACTGGCGCTCAATCAAATACACATCATCCCCCTGTCAATGGGAAGTCTCAATTGTCAATTGCTTCAATTGCCTCAGTAAACGATTCAATTGCATCAATCAAGTAAATTGATGTAACTATTGACAATTGATTTCGATCATCTCCGAAAATCGCAAATCAACACCATTTTATTTTTTTAACATTTGAATAGTCCTCTTTAACCTCTAGAAAACTGTTAGTGCACCAGTGACAAGAATTTTTTCCCACCGGCAAACCGTTTATGCGCTGTTGGCATTGGAATTTCGCCCTAGCTGGAATTTTTTGATATGCGATTTACACACAGACATAAGAATATATAGACTAGAAATTAAAGGTGAGGGGTAAAATCAACTGTTGAAGAACGAAGGGGGTAAAGCTGACTGTGATTCGTCAATAAATCAATCTGACAGTATATAGGCATCTCGCATTTTAATATCACCATTTAGTTCTTAAAAGTAAAATCTGCTTTTGAATGAATAGACATTTTTACATGGGAGCGCAAATTACTCGCCACGTTATGAACAAATTTGCGAAGTCCAAATTCGGCAAAAAAAATTTCTTCTATTTTCAGAGTCGAATATTTTGTTTACGTATTTAGTTAAGACACTTTTATAAGTGTTCATAATTTAGTTCCCAGTAACAAAGATGCGCATCTTTGTTACTGGGAACACTTGACACTTGAGAATCGCTACATTCGACCAGATGTATCTCGATGTGATAGTATATGTTTCTACAACTGATTCATATTATACGATGTGAATAAGCTTAAAATGATGCTTACATATGGAATGTAATACGACAATTGGGTTTATTCTCTTTTTCACATCTATTTTTACAAGTTTTCATATCACAAGCCACTATTTTGCCGTGTTATTTCATAAAATGCCTCGACCATAGCTCGACGCTAGTTCGAACAAGAATGATGACGTCACATTCTCAAGATTCACGGGAAGCCATACGCGAGCCCAGACGGCTCCAATGGAACCGGTATGGGGAGTGGGGAATAATACGCTTTTAATCACTTAGGGCAGGTCTACTAATATTCATATGTCTATGGATTTACACCTGTATGCTATGAGAAAGTGCATAAATTTTTTTAACAGAATCGCTTGCACTTGAAACACTTTATTGTTCCACGGGTTAAATGCCATATTCTAGGCCTGTTTCAAGTTTTGAACAAATTGTGTTCAGCTGATAAAAACTCACTACAATTAATATATCATTTACAAAACACAATCATCTATGACTCCTTTTTAATTGTACCCTTTTTCCCGCTCAAACTCTATTTTCCCTCCAATTAACCATCTATCAAATTATTGTCTCATTTTTTTTGTTTTGGATTCTACTAATAAATTTAACCCTTAAATGCATACTGTTGCAAAACTGCAACATACCGTTCAAACCACCTTTAACTCTTTGGTGTATACTTAATGCATGCCGTTTTAGAATTATCAAGTTCACGGTAATATATTTTATCGAGTGGCATCACCTTTTTTTTCTTTCGCGAATGTCAAATATCACTTTTTCTTTAACAAAGTGAAGATTCTCGAAAATTGGTTGGAGGTTAGAATTACAGTTTTGTTTTGCTGTTATTATTTTGATTTTCTTAGGTAAGTAGATACAATAATACAATACTTATATGTAATAACTCATATTTTTCCGGTACACTTATTAGTTTTGAGAAATTTTTTTAGGTTTTTTATTTTTTTTTCATACGTAAATTGTTCATATTATTTTTTATTAAATACATGGTGTTGTAAACCTGCAACAATTTTTTTTTAATCAAATATCATTAAAAAATTACAAAAAAATAAAATTCTTTATATTTCCTTGCATATGCATGCAAATATCTACAAAATATATTTTTTTCCAGAAAAGTTAATAAATCATGCATTTAAGGGTTAAAAAAATATATACCAAGTACAACTCAACCCCCTTAATTCTGTAGTCGACCAAAGGATGAACTAACGATTGAACAAACAACATTTTAAATTCATAAATTGGTTGTATTCACATTTACATTTATAAAAATGGAATACATTATAATATTTTAAAAAAATCCACAACGAACCCTTTCAAAATCTTTCTCGAGCGTCTCCGACTTCTCCTGCCATTCACTGCTGCATACCACAATGTTACTGTTAAAAAACTATGTTACACAAACTTTTATTCGATTCGATATCTCATTCCGATGCAGATATATTGCGTTCAGTATTCCTCGGGCGTCCCTAACTGCTTCTACCTTTCAAAACAATCCTGGTACTAATCAGAACAAACTTTGAAATTTTCAGCGATACCAATCGACTACTTTTCAAACATACGCAGACATTGAATTTTTGTATATTTAACCACTCAGAACATTAGAACGTCAAAAGACGTAAATATGATAATAGCGGTCAAGACATTAGAACGTCTTTTCACGTAAACGCGCGAGATTTTACAAAAATCGATTTATTTCCATCACTAGTATACGGATTGCCATGATTTAAAAAACAGAGTATCGATAATGAATAACGCTACGCGTCTATACTCAAAAATATCTATGGAACGTAGAAGTGCATTATCTAAGCCGATTGAATCTGTCATCTTGTTCGTTCATAATTTATTGCGTTTCTAAATGATTTATTAAAAATATTTTAGTTTGAACGGTTAATATTTTGAGGTGACTAATAGTTTTTAATTATATTTCTTCAATATATAAAGTGTTATTTCTTTATGATACTCAGAAAAAAGTACATTTTTCAAAGCTTTGAAATAATTGTAAGCGCTTTTTATATATTTTTGATGTTTTCATAAAATGTATATTTAGAAACGCAAATATTTACGTATTACAACACAATGCGATAGTGGATTTCATAATCTTTCCAAAACATTTTTTAGAATGAGGCTACGTTTCCCAAAACGTGAGTTATGAAGCTTTTAGCAAAACTCGTAAATAACACAAAAATTATCACGTTTTGACAGTTCTCAAAGGAACACATAGTAGATAAAAGTCTTTGTC
Source organism: Hesperophylax consimilis (assembly GCF_061612785.1). Lineage (NCBI taxonomy): Eukaryota > Metazoa > Arthropoda > Insecta > Trichoptera > Limnephilidae > Hesperophylax > Hesperophylax consimilis. Next base: position 22,386,318 of record NC_142854.1, on the reverse strand, counting down.
TGAGAGGTTAAAAGATATATTAGGAACAAACAGGTAATGCAGAAATAAAATATGACATGCTTGGTTTCGATCGATTATAATAATATAAAATAAACGATAAAGAACAACTAATATTAAAGACAGAGTATAATAAATTAAATAATACAGCACCTCTCTTGGTAATCCGCCCTCATTTTTCCGATAACTACTATAATCCGCCGTTATTTTTACTAGTTGAAAGCAAAACTCAAGCATTATAATTCGCCGGTATACGTATGTCAAATTCAGTAGTACGCCTCGTGCCTAGAGCGTTCTTTGTGGTTCTTGCGAGAGCGTCAATGGCATACGTTGATCACTGTGAACATTTTACGCCAAAAAGTACTGTTCTTTTATGAGAAAATTTATAAAAGAACGATTTCCGAGCTAGAGAAGGCTAGTTAAGTAGATTCGATTCAAATTCGGTAAAACCTAAACTATGTAATAGTTAATAAGCATAATTTATAGTGATTTACTTTGGCCAACTTTTCAAACAGAGAAGACTGGAGAAGGAGGTAGTGCAACACGGCATAATACCCCAAAAATACATCACTATTATACTTTTGGCTGTGAAAATCGTATAAGCGTAGTTTAATTTGTGTTTTTGATTATAAATAACACTATTTGCAAGTAAAAATCAATTTATATAAAGAAGATTGTCTGTGGCGGGAGTGCGGACAGTGGACGGGGGGCATTTGTTTTACTTTCATACAAATCAACAGTTTTATTCCGAGATTGATGAAATTTTGCACACTTGACTTTCAAAATAAGTGGAAGGTCGTCACAGTCTAAGTCTGATTTCTATAAACTCTGTAAAGCCAAGGGATTTAAGAACTGTTTTTACAAAATATGTACCAGTTTTAATTTTGAGCTTATTTTGGACGTACACAATATAATCCACAGCGTTGACTAATTGGACACTTGCTCGGGTTTTGAGGTGGGATATTAGCGAGAGAGAACTGTATATAACAAAATTAAAACACAAAAAAACAGTAACCGGATAAAGATAAAACATAACATAATAAAATAATTCATTCTGGGAGATATCTCGTTCCCACAATTTTCTCCACTACATCCCTATTCCTGTGGCAGACGTCCGATAGAACCACATGGGCCCCGTTGGTGATAAGCACGTCGTCCTCGATCCTAATGCCGATTCCTCGGAACTCCTGGGGCACGGCGGTCTCATGCATCGGGATGTAGATGCCCGGTTCCACGGTGATGACCATGCCGGACTGGACCGGCACGTTGCGCTGGATCGGCGGGGTGTCGTGAATGTCCAGGCCGAGGTAGTGAGAGACGTGGTGCGGGCAAAACCTGAACGCCAACTGCGGAAGAAGATAAAATGAGTTCAATGGAATACACATTTAGATAAAATATATATTATTTTTTGACAATAGCTCCACACGGGAGGACCTGAGGAAAATAATTTGGAATGGATGGATGTTCTCTTTAAGGAAAGGAAATAGGAGGTTCCGGGTAGGAAAAAGGTATGAGGGGTGGGTAGGAATCTGGCGGTCAGTGTGTCCAGGAGTGATATATGAAACCATCCCTCCCACTGCGGTGTAAGGCGATGATTCGAGAGATCATGCTGGAGGGGTCAATGTTTCACTAGTAGGTTTTAATGCGATGCGGGTTGCATGTACCCACATTCCAGAACCTTCGAGTAGCTACCGCTACAAAAGTGTATAATTTCATAAAACGGCACAAAAATGTTGTTGTCTTCGTACAAACAGGTCTCCAACTCGTCTTGGAAGGAGTTAATAAATAAGTGGTTTTTTTTAGATTAATCAGGGATTTATTAATACTTCGCGTATTATAAAGGTGACTCGATAGTCAACCTAACTAGAAGCTGGCTAATTAGAATCTGGAACAGTAAGTTTCTCTGGGAGCCTTCCCACTGGCCCTGGCAACTACTGGCCACTGGCTCCATCTTGCAGACTTCCACACAAGCTATATGCACTGCCATCTGTGCGTGCATCTATGAAGCTCTTACTTCCCAATATTACTTTAGCAACACTGATTTTAGAACAAATTATAGTAGATTGAAATGTGAGGTTATGTTATGCTTGACTACAGACATTGACTGTACGATTAGTCATGAAAAATGGCATATCTGAATTTTTACTTAATATTTTTAGGTCATTTTTGAATTGTTAGAAGTGAATGTTTCTTCCATATAGTTTTGCACTATAGTAAGCGCAAACTGCTCTAGGCAATGGCTTCACGTCACTTTTAGACTTATCAATGACAAATACTAAGTATGAAGTTACTCACAGCAATGGCTTCACTATCACTTGTGGACTTGGCGATGATCCCCTCGGCACGCAGGAAGCCACCGAGCGCTCCGCACATGACGTCAAACAGGTGGTCCAGGGTGGGCCGATCCGCCAGCAGCGTTTCCAGCAGGATGTTCTGCACTGCGTGCACAATGTCGTACAGGGTGGCCTGTGCCGGCGAGAACTTGCCCGACACGGGCCACGTGCGCGTTATGTCCGAGTTGTAGGCCGAGTGTTGGCAGCCTGCAGACAAATTAATACAAAGGTTATATAATAATAACAACCAGACAGTAAATCATACACGTTCAGGCCTGGATGATAGGTGTAATGAAAGTAGGTCAAGGATAGTGTAATGAAAGTGAATGTATGTCTCTGATAAATGTACGGATGTGAAAGAAGATATTGATTGCATCAGAAAAGCAGTACCTCAGACTAGCTCGTATAAAGGCATGGGTCGATTCTCTCTCGGGGCGCGGAGTCAGCTATCAGTTCCTGCTACCATCACTCAGAACGAGACAAGGTGTTCAGTTGAATAAAGACCAGGGAGTTGGGTTTCAACATTATATTATAACAAAGGGCAACATACAAAAGATTAATTATCACATGGAACACATTTAATACTCAAGGGGAATTTAAAACATTACGGGTACAAAATACCATCCTAACTAAGTTCAATCTCTCTCTCTGAACAATGAGTTACAAAATCTTAAAGTTTATGAAAGCACATGGAAAGATGGTAGAATGGTCAAGCTTACATGGTTCTTCAATCGGTGAACGAAAGTGAGGCGGCCATCGTCCACGTGCGCGCGGGTTAAAACATGTGCGCAAAAGTTAGTTCCGCTGAGAAGTTCGGCCATGAGTTTATACTGTATCGCCTTGTTAATAGGCAAGGATTTTCATTGGAAAGCATCCCGTGTACTACGTGAATTCATGCATCCGGATCGAACTTCCGAAGCGCGGGATGCGACCCAAGATTAAGCGCTAAGGTGAAGATTCGGACTCTGAGTAAGCCGGGAGCGGCATATGTGGGGCAACAGCGTGGGCCGCTAGTTCCGTGTGTGGCAGTGCGGAGTGCTGATGGTGAGAACTTAGTGACCAGGAGGAGTCCACACTTGCGGCGATCGCAAGAACTAGCGTGTGTCGGCTTTATTATTATTATTCAATTAACCCCTACATAACAGTGTAGATGTGTAGCTCTACTTTAACCGCCATTTAAGTCATATAATAACTCCTCAGGCCTCGACCATATTCTGTTAGATGGTCGGAGTATTTACCCTTCGCAATATAATCTAAATAAATGGATTATTTCTGAACGTATTTGAAAACTAAAAACTGTTTTAAAAAGGTGATAAAATACGCTCTCATATTTTATTATTAGAAGTAAACATATTTTTTGAAATATTTACATTTTTAATGCAAACATAAACAAAATGGCTCACTTTTATGTTATTTGTAACTAAATTTTGGGATAACGACAAAATTACCTCATTATATTGTACAAATTTATTAAAAACGTTATCGTCACCTCACTTTTTCAAATTGCGGTCGGTACCTTTGGTTTAATAAAAGTGCATATTTTTAATTCATTTTGGTAAACTTCTAGATTTGAATATAAAGCATGGTATTTTCTCTTTCTAACACCGTTTACATCATATTTCTCACCACAACAGTAAGGAAGGTACAACAATTTCTGTGAGAACATATGAGTGGTTCCCAAAAGCGAACAAATTAGCCCTAGGGGTTAAATATATACCACAGTCTTTATATTATTTTATAAATAACAAAAAAAACACTAAACATTACATTAGGCGCATCTGGTGGGATTAAAATATTTAAATAAACCAGATTAATTTCATCGTTATTTGGCTGTGAATTGAAATCATCAAGATTGTCAAAAATCACGCTATATTATAACTGTAGGATTTGTGACGCTGAAAGAATCTATAAAAAAAATATTTACTTACAATCGGAACTATTATACTGATTGGACGATGAGAATGGAAACCAATATGTAGAAGTTGGGTCTGCAATCAATGTGAGCAGGCCGCGTCCGTGCTGGCTAATCACAGAAATTAAGAGCCGCCACACAAGAAAGTGGTAAAGGTTTGTGTGTTAACCTCTCAGACAAAGACATTTATGTACTATGTGTTCCTTTGAGAACTGTCAAAACGTGATAATTTTTGTGTTATTTACGAGTTTTGCTAAAAGCATCATAACTCACGTCTTGGGAAACGTAGCCTCATTCTAAAAAATGTTTTGGAAAGATTATGAAATCCAATATCGCATTGTGTTGTTATAAGTAAATATTTGCGTTTCTAAATATATATTTTATGAAAACGTCAAAAATATGTAAGAATCGATAACCATTATTTCAAAGCCGTGAAAAATGTACTTTTTTCTGAGTATCACAAAGAAATAAAACTTTATATATTGAAGAAATATAATTAAAAACTATTAGTCACCTCAAAATATTAACGGTCCAAACTAAAATATTTTTAATAAATTATTTAGAAACGCAATAAATTATGAACGAACAAGATGACAGATTCAATCGGCTTAGATAATGCAGTTCTACGTTCCATAGATATTCTTGAATACAGACGCGTAGCGTTATTCATTATCGATACTCTGTTTTTTAAATCATGGCAATCCGTATACTAGTGATGGAAATAAATCGATTTTTGTAAAATCTCGCGCGTTTACGTGAAAAGACGTTCTAATGTCTTGACCGCTATTATCATATATACGTCTTTTGACGTTCTAATGTTCTGAGTGGTTAAAGGCCAGACCAAAAATATTAACACTAAACATTACAACCAACGAGGAGTTAGTTACCTGCGTCGACTAGCAGCAGCTCCCCGTCCTTGAGTCTCTGGTTATCGTGGATGTAGTGGATAGCTGTAGCGCGGTCCCCCCCACCAACAACGGGCGGGAATGCCAGGTGCTCTGCTCCGCCTCTTCGACACCAGTAATCGATGCTTGCGTGGATGTCATGCTCGCTCGTGCCTGGTCTCGTGCACGCCATGGCCGAATTGATGGCTTGCCCCGCCACGGTGGCCGCCTGAAGCATCAGCTTGGCCTCCGCCGAGCTCTTGATGAGGCGCTGAGCCGCGATGGTGCGGCGCGGGCATGCAGGCGCCGAAGACAGGCGGGCGGAGGACACAGCCTTGCGGATGGACTCGTCCGTTTCCTGGTGGACGGGCAAGGAGGGCGAGTACCAAAGGTAGTCTGATTTGTGGGCTGAGAGGTGACTGGAAAAAACAAATTAATACATATTGACGATAAAGCAAAAAGGGTCAAGCGACAAATACTAAACTTTACAGGAGAGCAGAAACAAAGGCCAAAGGTATTATGCCAACATTTTGGAACAGCGTTACAATGTCCAACATCAGGGCAGATGTGTAATCGAAGATTGTAGGGATGTGTGTGCTTATGTACGTAGGTGAGGTACCGTGTTGCACGCTCCAATCCTCAGAGTACTTTTATTGTAGGAATATATATATAATACAAAAATTCTTTGGTATAACCAACATTTTTCAGAATATAGAGACTTTTATATGACAGTTAGAAAGAGTGGGAAAAATGGGCTGAAAACTTTGTCCATAGTCATCGCCCCGATTCGTTCAAGATACCACACGACTCTAGCACAGCATAACATGATAAGAGAAATGGTGCCATTAAATGAAATTTCTAAAACAGTTGATATATTTGGATATTTTTTTTATTTGTGACATCTGTGCATACTTGAGAAGGATTATTACTGTGCAGTATTGCACCCCATATTTCCCAAAATTAAACACTTTTTATGCTTTTATTTAGATTATAATTCTATTGTTAACTATCTAAGTATGTGGGAAAAGTTTTAGTCGTGGGGTACGTTGTGAGGCTGAAGGTAGTGGGGAGGGGAAGGAGATAGGGAAGAGGAAGGTGAGGAGGTACCTGGCTATTCAGATATGGTCACCAAACAAGGCCAAAGTCATTTGCAAAATATCAGCTAACATAGCATAAGAGTTATAGTAGAGTCCAGAGATGTGCTTTATTTCAAATAAATCCATTTCAAATGGAAATGCAAATTGCAAAATGCAAAATAGGTATTTTCCATTTTGCATTTTAAATGCTTTTCTAAAAATCATTTTGCATTTTAAATGCTTTTCTCAATGCATTTTCCATTTTAAAGGCTTTTTCGCAACATTCTTCCTACTATCTCCACTCATCTTTTTTTCATAAGCCCCAAATATCAGTCGGTCCTCAACCTCGCTATGAGAGATAATTTACATTTGTCAAGTTGCTCCCTGGTAGGAGCCCTGGCAATTGAGTGATACCATTACAAAAAATACTGAACATGGGGCCATGATGCTGTAATATTAAATGTTAGATAGCAGTTTCTATGTTTTTACGTTGGCAACATTAGTCCCGCGCAAATTTTTTGTGGTTTCATAATCTGTAGTCGTGGTGTTTTTGGATTTACCATCATGTAATATGTTTGTTCTACATTGATGTCCATTATTAAATGACAAAATTGTTTAAAACTTGTATAATTATTTTAATTGTTTGACCTGAAAAACCATTTTGCATTTTCAATGCATTTTGAAAATAGGTATTTTGCATTTGAAATGTTTTTCTAAAAACCATTTTGCATTTTGCATTTTCAAATGGAAAAGTTTTGACCCATTTCCATTTTGCATTTCAAATGGTTTTGGGTACCCATTTTGTACATCTCTGGTAGAGTCATATTTTTTTTTAATTTGTAAAGAATTGAGGAGCCTTACAGAGAGATTGAGAACTTTTGCTATATATATCTGGTTTAAAATAGTACAGAGTTATTTATACTTTGAATGGAGCAAATGAAAATGAAACAAAACAAAAAATATTGTCAGTGTGTTGAATTGTTGATTTAGTGATCATGAAATTTGTTGTACCGTAATAATTAGTTGAAAAGTCTTACCTCGCCAAGAAATGCGACAGTTGGGAGTACGGCAAGGCTACGTCCACTTTAAACAAACGAGTTGCATCGTCGATTCCCGTTCGCGGGCCGTCCCACAGCTCCGAGTGAGCGTCACGTCCACGGACAAACAATATGGACTAGAAATGAACGAGAAAAAGAAACATTTATTTATTTTTTTAATTACATTTCTTTATAGTCTATTGTCTAATAATAACACAGCATATGAAACGAACTGAGAAATAATAGATAATAAAATATTAAATTAAATATGGTTGGTACTTACAAACTAATTACACATTAATAACACAGCAATGAAAAATTGCATAAAAACAGGGGAATCAGGATAAGAGTGCAGGAGACAGCATGACCATCCCGCTTTCAATAATTTGTTTATAAATGAATCTGACAGTACACAGGCAACTCGCACTGTAATATTACGAATTACTAGTCCTTTTTACAATTGCGCGTGATTTGTTGGCTGCGTAAGAAAACTTAATTTCATAGTGTTAACCCTAGATAACTAATCGCTCATTGAGGCGACGTCGCGCTACTCACGCTACGTCGCGCAGCACGTGACGCGATTGCGGCCACACGCATACTAGGACATGCCCTATGACCATCTCGACGTCCGCTGGACGTAAGTTTAGTTACAACAACAATTTTTATTTTTAAGGTACGTACATTCATATATTCTAATATTTATTGTTAATGTTGGCGAATTTTCTACAATAGAAGCTCCGTTTTCATCTACGTCAAACGTGCCTAAAATTAGCTACCTGTGTCCATCCAAGGCCTGAAGGATGACCAAACACCGTTGCACTAGATGTAGAAAGGCTATTTGTGGTCCACATAATTTATTTATTTATTAACGCCGAATATAGCGGCTTTTACAAAAGAATAACAATTGTTTTACATATGAATACAGAATATACATAGATAAAAAAATATATAAATACAGTAGAACCCCGTTAATTCGAACCCCGATAATTCGAAAAAACGCGTAATTCGAAATTTTCGCCAAAAAAATTTCCGCAGAAAAATTTTTTCATACAAAAATTTTTTTAATTCGAAATTCGTTAATTCGTAATTCGAAATTTATTTTTGTCCGCGCACGAAAATTTGTTCGTGTAATTCAAAAAAATTTGATTTTTGCGAAAATAAATCATAATATTTCGTAAATCTGAATCTAAAAGTCACCCGTGGCGGTAAAACGCCGAAAAATGTATTTTTACGTGATTATACATCGTCCTAATTAGTATTATTATTTTGTAAATCTGAATCGATTTACACTGGAATGTCGTACTTTTTCAAATTTATTTCAAATATCCGAGCTTGAAGGGCCGAGAAAATACGTTTTACACGGATATATGTCGTAGTTTTACGAGTTTACACCAAATATCTGAATTTAAAGGGTCGGCCGCGACGAAACTCGGCCGCGAAATTTCGATTTACGCGTAAATGTATCGTATATTTACGAATTTATTTCGAATATTTGAATTTACATGGCCCGCTGCGACGGAAATCGGTTGCGAAATCTCGATTTACGCGTAAATATATACGATTTACGCGCGAATATCTGAATTTAAAGGGCCTGCCGCTACGGTAATCGGCCGCGAAAATAAAGAAATAATTGGTATTAATACGAATTTACAACTAAAATACCACCCGGATTTGAAGAGGCGGCCGAGAAAATCGATTTTCGGCGTTTTTTTTTTCATGAAATTTCGAATTACGTTGGAATTCGTTAATTCGAAATTTGATTTTTGATGTCCCGTGGATTTCGAATTAACGAGGTTCTACTGTATAATGATATTTTCCTTGTGATTTGAATGACAGTCAATTAAAACACAATTGAGTTTCTCTGTAATGAAAGAAACGACATTTAATGTTATTAATTTTATGTCAATTCCTTAATCACAATCACGATAGCAATTACAAATTATTTCCATCAATCTGTCATGTCACAAGCCATAGATTACGAAATATCGAGTCGACTGTGTAGGTACTGTGGCGCACATCCAGCCAGTGACAGTCCACGACACACACAGCCACAATGACGAGACAAGCTCGGCATTGCCTTGAATTAAAGAAAATTATATTTTTCTTTACATAAATATAAAATACATAAAAGAGAACAATAGAAATAGTAGTATCAACATAAAAAAGTACAATGAGTAGGTTATTATAAATACAATACAACATTATTATAAATCCCGGATATTATGTAATGAGTGTTAAGAAATTAATACTTTAAAACTGTATTTGATTATAGTCAATCTGAGAAGCGCTGACAGACAGTTTTAATTAACCCATTGGCCTCCGAATTGTTTGGCTAAAAAATTGTCCTTCACATCCGAATTAATTTTGTATCAAAAGTTTTAAGTGCAGTGGTGTACTAAATCTTACATAACTTTTAAACTAAACATGCAAACGAAACAATCTTTTTTTAATTTACTTGTTGAACCATTGAATCAAGGTATATAAAAAATATATGCACTGTTTAAAAAATAATAATAATATGATCAAACGAGGATATGAAATTTTTTTTTTTTCAAAAACCATTTTTTTTTCTTCATTTTTTTATAATTGGACTAAGAAAAGTTGTACATTATTCATACTTATTACCATAATATATATTTTTTGCCATTTGGGCTCTTGTTAGCCGCCCACCATGCGTTTTACGAACAAGCTTGTCAATTCCCGAACCACACGCCATTTTGAAAAAATTCAATAAAGCTGAAATATAACAAAATTTCAATCGTAAATATCAGGAAAAAATTGTACCACCGGAGTCCTGCCAATTACTACGAAATAAATGCTTAATTATCTACAGAGCGATTGGCATTTAAAAATTTTACACAGATGTCAATAATGTATCCCTTTTTCGTTTTTAAGCCGACGACACCAGACCCGCCGGGACGGCGTCGTTTGATTTTAAGACACATCGCCGTACACATGCCGGGACGGCGTCGTTTGAGGCCAATGGGTTAAGTAGTGTTTGTATGAGGTTAAACTAGCAATGTTTATAGCTTCATCCAAAACATATTTATTTCCAAGTACATGTAGGCGATTCATTATGGAGTTGAGTTCAGCGTTAGATCCTGTATTGTTGCAATGATAGGGTGATTTGAAACGAACTGATCGACTAGGTACATGGAAACATATTAACGAAAGAAGTTCAGGGGAGTTCAACAGGTTGAAATAATGTTGACATGTGTGGTCACTGTGTAGACTGATATTAATTTGTTCATTATAAACCTTACTTTTGTGCCATGTAACAAGTTCCTATCTCAATTAAATATTTTTGATTTATTTCTAGTGTTTTATTGCGTAGCCCACTCAACGAATGTGTAGTTACAATGAAACAACGAAAACAGTTTAGTTATCTAGGGTTAAAAAAGCGATGCTCACTGCCATCTAGTGTCTAGCCTTCAAGGTAATTGGAGTAGGTAAAACAGGCCCTATTTTTCGCACTTGCCGGTAAAGTGATAAACGCTACTGGTTGATAAAACAGATTCCATGTTCATATGTAAATATTATTGTGTTTGACATTTCGGTTAGTTGTTTTGGTTTTTAACTATAAAAAGCAAAACACTTATCATTCATTCTCTTCTTTCTTCAAAAACTAGTAAAAGTAAAGCAGGTCTTTGTACCTGAGTCTGCAAAGTGGTCGGGCCGTGAAAAAATATTTATAATATGTGATTCGTTAGTGCAATAAAAGTTAACCTTTCTTCCGAATGTATAATGCGTTTTTGACTGAATATCCCACTATACCTTACAATATTTAACAATTATTTTACAAGCAATAATTATTAGCCTGAAACACTCATCCACATTGAAAAATCTCCTGATAAAAGATACACTAATAATTATTGCTTGTAAAATAATTGTTACCCTTTGTGCTATGCATAAAAAATCTTGTCTTAAACATTAGTTTACCAAAAAAATAATAATTGATATTTGACAAGTTCTAGTATCTTCACCAAAAAATGTAGACAATTTGTCTCGACGCCATCTAGTGAGAGAGTTAGCACTTACAATGCCTTTCTCATATAAAATAAAGTTGGTTGTTTCAGGTGAAAAAAATGTAACAAGCAGTAATTATTGAATGAAACACTAGTATATATTGAATTATTTCGCGGATAAGAGATAAGCCGCCATAGCTCAGTGGTCAGAGCTGTCGAATGGAAATCGAAAGGACACGGGTTCAAGTCCCGTTGGCGTCATGTATCTTTTATCAGGAGATTTTTCAATGTGGATGAGTGTTTCAGGCTAATAATGTTTGCTTGTAAAATAATTGTTAAAAATAATAATTACAATATTTAACACATATCCCAAATCGTGTAAACAAAAGTTTGGGCAAAATGTTATGTTTTGTTACACTTTTAGTTAGACCCTTTTACAAGTGTGTTATAATTTACCCATCTCACACAATATTAGCATCGCTACGCCAGGCGATTCATTTAAGGATGAACATTCAGATATACTGCGCAGAAAACAGAAGACAGCGCTGCAAACCTTTGCCTTACTTTGCTTTTCTGTGCACGATCTGGTTAATTTAATGTGCGTTCTTCGGTGGTCAATGTACAACTGATGTCTGATTGTCAAAAATATAGTCACATGGTTTGCCTTCAGCTCGTCTAAATGATACCCAGATCTCATGTTAGGCAAGTCTACCAATTTGAATATCTATGGTTAACTTTTTATCACATTTTTGCAACTAAAGGGTTAAAAAAAACTTTTGGAGCCCAGTCTATGTTCCAGAGCATTTTAAAATACATTAAACAGCTAATAATAACCCTTAAGGAACAAATTTTATTGAAACTCTATAAAAATTTCATCCTTGGACTCGATTTATTCGAAAACGAAAGCTACACCACGAAAGTTATACCACAAAATCGACTCCAGATGTGATGTAGATTCGCCAGTTTTATCTGCTTGTATGTACTACTAGTTTCCAGACACTGTGCATGAGCGAATACCTAAGAATATTAAAAAAAAAGTGGGTGTGTCAAGCCTACGCAAGACAGAAGTGAAACTTCTAGTTTCAGCTGATGCTTGGCGTGGCGCAGTTCGCTGGTGTCTGAGAGAGAGGAAAGAAGAGAAGAGAGAGAACGTTCGTGAGCGGCTCCCCCACCTCAACAAGGTTTCACTTCAAAAATGCCACAGCCGAGAATCGAACCTCGCTTAACTGATTGAAAGCCAACCACGCTGAGCACCAACTGTAAGCAAAGCCGCATAAATTGATTATATTATGTAGGTTCTGAAAATATGAGAGCTTGTTATGTTTTATAATGTTACCTACATCACACCCAAAATATAATATATTTTTAAAAATAATGTACAATGTACAGAAATAGAATCCCACACAAGATCGCGTAGTGCGCTCTAGCGAACGGATATTTTATCAGAGGGAGATAGTTTTAATTTTTTTTTCTGTAAATTATTACATATTATCAAAATAAATAAATTAATTAAATAAATGTAATACAATTATCATAATATACGGATTAGATAATAATTTTAATCCAACACAATAACGCAAAGCGCGCTCTAGCGGAGTAATGTTTTATCACAGTGAGATAAGTGTTTTTATTATTTTGCAATATTATTTTCTTTTAAAAAATGTTCTGACCTACTAAAAAATAAGATATTGAATGAAAAAGGCGTTAAAAACAAAAAAATAATGTGCGATGGCCGAGAATCGAACTCGGATCAACTGCTTGGAAGGCAACTATGCTGACCATTACACCACCAACGCCAGTTGTCGGGATGAGCTAAGAAGCATTTATATGTTACTTCAAAACTTTGACTAGATCAAATGAACTTTAATCGGTGGTCCCGCATTTTCGTTTCGGTCATGAGTCGGTTTTACTCCGGTCCTCGAAATTGCATGACGCGCGTAAAGAAGTTTCACTTCAATACATCCAGTAAAATATTGATTGGCAACTCTGGCCACTAGAGGCGCTAGTGTAGCATGTTGCCATCAGAATGTATGTGAAGTTAAGTACCTGCTGAATATCATCGCACCCTGGGAGGCAGGTCATCATCAGGAGAGAGTCAGGCTCCAGGCAGCCAGTCAGGTAAAAGAAGTCAGAGTTTTGACGGAAGGTGAAGGGTATCTTATCGGACATGTACATCTTGGAAGCTGACGGAATCAAAATCTGGAAAGAAATCATTACATATTATCTTCTGACCATATTGGGCATGGATGCGAAAAAACTGCACTATATAAACGCTATGTTATTATTACTTTTAAAGTGCACAAACTTTGGGAGATGATTCTACATGATTGCCTACAAACTTAATGGAACACCTCTAAAAGCAGTTACATTACAACAAGACTTAGGAGTTACCATATCACAGGACTTGAAATGGGAACCACACATCGCTGGAATTGTGAAAAGAGCAAATTCACTAACATATCTAATCAGGAAATCCTTCCTTGACTTAACACCGGACATGATGTTAAAAATATGTGCGACCTCTCCTGGAATATGCTTTCCAAATATGGAGTCCTTACTTCGCAAAGGATATAAATCTGTTAGAGAGAGTACAGAGACAAAATACCAAGAGCTCTGAAAGATCTACGATACGAAGATAGACTCAAGGAACTAAGATTACCAACCTTACAAGAAAGAAGAGAAAGGGGTGACTTGATCGAGACTTTCAAAATTTTATCTGGACATTACAGTTGCCCTAGCATCCAAGAAATCTTCACTACTAATAAAAATATAAATCTACGTGGACACTCAATTACCAAAACGCCTTTTGCATCTAATCCTAGAAAACACTTCCTTGCAAATAGAGTAGTGGATGCTTGGAACAAACTCCCACAACATGTCATCGATGCAACAAATATAAATCAATTCAAAGCTCTATTGGATTCACATTTGGAGAGAAGAAAGGACTTAGTTCAAACTTAAAACAACTCAATTACTGGCAAACTTGTTGTGAAATCAGATATGAGCGCATCAGCAGAATGCTGCCTGCTCTGCACGTAATAATAATAATAATAATGATACATATCTATATAAATAAAAAAAGTAAATGTTCGTTTGTTCAAAATCTTAAATTTTGACACAACTTTGCATTCAAATACGCATGTGTTTTTATATACCTGTAGTGTATATAAAAACACACGCTATACACCTACATGATTCGAACGTCATTTTAGAAGTTTCGATTTTCTTCCAAACAAGCTTCTTGGATGTTCTTTTATTCTTTTTAATTTTGTTTTGGCAATATCTACATAGCAACCAAAATGTTCGAGAAGCTTCTTCACCTTATAAAAGCGACAGACACATTGACCAGCACTTCACCGCCTGCATCCGGAGTCTTCATCATCGGTCCTCAAGTCATCTCACATTCGGCAACCTGACTCTCAAATAAAACACTGTGACCTTCTCGACATCTTTAATTCCGTGCCTCCTCACTAGATCCGCAAATACCTAAATACCACAGCAACGCGTGGCGGGGTACAGCTAGTTATTAACTCCACACAGGAGGCCCTGAAGAAAATAATTTCCCTCAGGGCCTATGTCATCTTTGGGGATGCTGTGTGGAGGGTCTTTTTGTGGAGAGGAAGGAGTGAACATGGGTCTTGAAGAGTCCCATGTTGTAGGAGGGAGGAAACACAGAGGCCGGCAGTTCGTTCCACAGCCGAGCTGTTGAACTTAAGAACGAATCGTAGAAGCGACCCGTTCAAATGTCAACCGTGTACAAATGTTGGGCGCGCGTTTGGCGTGTATCCCGACTACGCACCGGTGCCGAAGGGATCAATGACGCTAGTTCCTCAGAGCATCTTCCATTGTAATACCGATAGAACAAGGACAGCATACCTACCTGACGCCTGTGCTCTAAAGATTGCAGTCCGTTTGTTAAGATTGGGGAATCTATCAAACGGACCACCCGTTTCTGTACAGAGTCAAGGGTTTTTTTTCAGGTATTTAGGGGCTCCGGACCAGAGATGGCTGCCAAATTCGACAGTAGGGCGCACTTGCGATTTGTACAGGGTCAGCAGTTGTGTACTATTAAAGTATCTGCGGGCCCTGTACAGTACGCCCAGCTTTACTCTGGCTTCGATGGAGCCCCCGTACCTGAGCTGGTCATTTATAGTTACACCAAGCATATCAATGGAAGGCCTGTTCGGAAGATTGCTTCCGTTGAAGGAGAATAGATTATCATTTGGATCCCTTTCAGACGTAATCAGACAGGATTGGGTCTTTGAAACATTAAATTCGACGAGATTATTTTTACCCCAGGAGGAAATACTCTCGAGATTTATTTATTTATTTATTTATTTTTTATTTATTTTATTTATTTGCAAAAACAGTACAAAAACCAATACATTGCAAAAGCGGTAAACAAATTATTGAAGAAAATTTTATACATAAGTATACAGTTAAAACATATGCAAAAGCGGTAAACAAAATATGGAAAAAAAATTATACATAAGTATACAGTTAAAACAAATACAATATTTCGCGCTTAAAGTCGTTGTAGGACATATGGAAAATATCCAAGTTAGCTGGAAGGGAGTTAATTAACCTAGTGAGTCTTCCCAGGGGCATCACCATTGGTAAGTTAGTTCTGGACCTGGGAAGAATTAAAAGCCTGTGTTGGCGGCCTCTCGTGAAATTATCCGGGACATAAAGTCCTATTTTTGACAGAATGTCTGGAATTGATACTAAACCATTCAGAAGCTTGTAAGCCATCATCAATAATGCGACGTCCCGTCTGGAACTAAGGCTGCAGATATTCAGCATTCCCGAGATAAATGCTGTTGGAAACAGCCATGGGTAAAAACCAAACTCTCTCATATAGAGGTATCGTAAAAATTTCTTTTGAATTTTCTCGACCATTAGTACATAGACAGTGTCCTCTGGCCCCCATACCTGAGATCCACTCTCGAGAATGCTACGCACTAAGCTAAAGTAAAGCAGCCTAATGACTGCAAGGTTTGTCAGTTCCTTTGAATTGTGTATGACAAAACCTAACATTCTTGTAGCTGATTTACAGATCTTTTCAATGTGAGCGTGAAATGTTAAGCGAGCGTCATACACAATTCCTAAGTCCTTATAAGTCACCGTATGCTTTAGTGATGTATCTTTCATTTTGTAATTAAAATATACAATCTTTTGTGACCTCGTAAAACACATAACTGAGCATTTTTGGAAGTTGAAACCGAGTTTGCTGTCAATACTCCAGTCAATAATTGCATTTATATCTTCCTGGAGCTTTTTACAGTCTTCTAATGATCTTATTCTTAAGAACAGTTTAATATCATCTGCAAAAAGTAAAAAACGGACGAATTTGATTTTTCCCCGAATATTATTTATAAAAATTAGAAACAATAAGGGTCCTAAATTGGAACCCTGCGGCACACCAGAGTTTGTAGGATACGCGTTAGAGTTAAAACCACCATAGGAAACGAATTGTTCCCTTTCTTTTAAATAGTTAGCAAAGAGTTTAATTAAGTTTTCGGAAAAACCAATTTCTTCAAGCCTACTTAAGAGCACTAAGTGATCAACCTTATCGAAAGCTTTCGCAAAGTCATGGTATGACGTGTCAACTTGCTCATTATTATCGAGCGCTCTCGCCACGTAATCAGTATATGCCATCAAGTTTGTAGTGGTTGATCGGCCACGTCGAAATCCGTGTTGTTGTTCGATCAAGAATGGTTCAACCTTGGCATATACATATTTATGAATAATTATTTCGAATAACTTGGCAGGTGCGGAAAGAATTGCTATAGGACGGTAATTGGTTGCCTGACACTTGTCACCATCTTTATGTAGAGGGGTAACTTTTGACAGCTTCCACAGTTTAGGAAAAATTCCGTTTTTAATCGTAAGATTAAATATATGTAGAAGTGGATTAGACAGTGGTTCAGAACAACCCTTAATGACGAAGGGTGGAATGAAATCAGGGCCAAATGATGTTTTTGGTTTCAATTTTCTTATTGCTAAACTGAAATCCATGTTATTAACGTTTTCTATAGATATGTTTTGAGCTTTTGTCAATCCAATCTGTCCTGGTACGTAAGAATCAAAATCAGCTTTTTCTGGATTATAGACAGATTGGAAATATTTTGCGAAAGCTTCCGGTACGTCAGTTCCTTTGTAAGTACAATCATTCAGAATAATATGATTTAAGAGGCCTCTGTCATTTTTTTTGTCAGAAACATATTTCCAAAACGACTTTGGATCGTGTTTAACATTATTCTCTACCTCCACAATATATTTTTTGTGTGCTATTGAAATGCTATGTTTAATTTTTGTACGATAGGATTTGAATAACTCGTGTTCACTATCCAAACCTGATCGTTTCCACCGTCGATGGTATACAAGCTTCGTCTTTATGTCCCCGATAATCTCACGCGAAAACCATCTAGGATAGTTTTCATTTCGCGGCGCTTTTTTTCTTAGAAAACATTTGTCAAAATACGCGTATAGGGTATCGTAGAAGTACTTAACTGCTTCGTCAACATCGGAGATCTCCAAGATAGCCAGCCAATTGTGGTCACGCAATTGGCTGTACAGCTTCTCAAAGTCTCCTTTGCGGAAATTCCAACCACGAAAGTTATTTTCTGAATGTAAACAACGACTTTTCAACGGTCTGTCATGATCAAGACTAATTTCTGACACAAGTGTCGGGTGATAATTATCTTCTTGAACAAGACAGAAATCGGATTTTTTTGTAAACATACTAAAGTTACTTAATACTAGATCCAAAGTACGATTACATGAGTTAAGTACTGTATTAAACTGCTTCAATTGAAAAAGTTCCATAACATATAAAAGCTCAGTGTTCACTGCACGTGGATTTTGTGAAGAATTAATGTTAAAATCACCAATCACTAAGATTTTTTTATCAACAAGGTAAGTTAAGTTACTAATTAAAGTTTCGAAAAAAGTCGTGTAAATATGCGTTTTTGAACTGGGTGGGATATAAACAGAACAAATAAATAAACATAAGCCTTGAATTGTGACTTTGACCCATAAATTTTCGTCTCCCGTTTCCAGATGGGAAAGTCGTTCGGCTCGCATGTTTTCTTCGTTTAGTAAAGCGAGCAGTAGTCCACCACCTCGTGTTTGTTGAGTGCTTCTGTCTTTTCGGAAAACTGTGTATCTGCTGTCGAAAATTTGCGCGTTAAATATCGAATCGTTTAGCCAAGACTCCGTAATCACGATGAATTTATGTTCTTGGTTAAGAACATTTTCTAGAAATTGATTCATCTTAGACCTAAGTCCTCGCACGTTCTGGTATAGTAGCAGTCATTTTGATTCGGTCGGCTTTTTCGCGTTTTCTTGACCTGAAATGCGTTTATTATAATATCTAAAATGACGGACAACCACTCCTCGGGGCCATAGTTCTTCTTTTAGTAGTAAATCTATGTTCTGCTCGTCGACTCCTATTTTAAAGGATGAGTATTCTTTAGAAAACGCCATAAACTTTTCAGCATTACAGCTGAGAGCTGTATTCGTTTTGACATGGGAAATGACTTCCTCCGTCGTCGTGTCGGGATCTAAGCGTGAAACGATAATAAATTTTTGTTTGGGTATTACTTTAATCTTACTCGAGTCATTGGTTCCTACGACTAAAATTTTGTTTTTATTGCGTAAGGCGGCACTGTATGATAACAATGGGCAGGAGGGCGGCTCGGTGCGGGGGGTTTGCTTGACGTTAACGCCGCTGCTCTCAGCCGGTGTAACCGACTCGGAGGCGGGGGCGGGCGCAGGGGAAACGGTAACTGGTTCACTGCTGTTTGCCAAACGAGGCTGGCTGACTGCAGGTGTGAGAGAGATGGTATCAATATTCTCGCCTGAGTTTGAATTTTGGTTGATTTTTGTTTTCGATCGCGTTGTAATCACCTTGTCATTCGCACTGTAGGTACTCCGAAAGACTTCAATACTCGTAACGAGCCGCGAAATGATATTATTTTGAGTGATTATTTCATTCGATAATTGCCGAATTATTCGCTCCTGTTCGAGATTTTTAGTTTTCATTGACGATAGTTGCGTGTAGCAATCATCCAGTACTGCGATGCTTTGCTTATTAGACATATTTATTATTATTATTCGTTAACAAAATACGCGCGACGAAACTGTGTGCGTCTTAACTCGTGACTCAGGAATTACGGAGATAACCGTCCATTCTCTGCTTCAAAGCCCTCCGTAAAACAGATAACAAATTTTTTCGAAAATTCAACATTATAAGGTAGTTTTCAGTGTTTCCAAGTACAAAAGTTGAATTGTTTGTATAGAGAAAATATTTTTGAATGGGAAAAAAAACAATGGAATCTTTTTTACTCTTTTTTTTACTTCTACACCCTTTATCTGTACAGTGAAAGGCTACATTCATACATACAAAATCAACCTGTTAAGAACAAAGTTTTTTCACAATAATACAGCCATTTTTATCATGCAGTGAAACAGTTTTCACTTTCCGCCACAGTCCTACGCATCGAACGGAACGGACCTAGTTGCGTCATCATTTCATCTAATTTCAGAAAAAATTTGGGTGCGTGATTGCCACCAAAAGTCGATAGAATTCATTGTCATCAACGAGTCTATATGCCGAGTTTCAACTCGATCGGATCAACGATAAAGATGTTTGGAAACAGGCAAATCGAGCGTTACTGAATAAATGGCATGGCTGATTGGAGCCTCAGATTGATCCATCTAAAAGTTGGGAACAGTGACCGTTAGTAATATATAATGTTCACCTATTGTTTTGTAATGTTAACCTCTCAGACAAAGACTTTTATTTACTGTGTGTTCCTTTGAGAACTGTCAAAACGTGATAATTTTTGTGTTATTTACGAATTTTGCTAAAAGCTTCATAACTCACGTTTTGGGAAACGTAACCTCATTCTAAAAAATGTTTTGGAAAGATTATGAAATCCATTATCGCATTGTGTTATAATACGTAAATATTTGCGTTTCTAATTATACATTTTATGAAAACGTCAAAAATATGTAAAAATCGCTGACCATTATTTCAAAGCTGTAAAAAATGTAATTTTTTCTGAGTATCATAAAGAAATAACACTTTATATATTGAAGAAATATAATTAAAAACTATTAGTCACCTCAAAATATTAACCGTCCAAACTAAAATATTTTTAATAAATTATTTAGAAACGCAATAAATTATGAACGAACAAGATGACAGATTCAATCGGCTTAGATAATGCACCTCTACGTTCCATAGATATTCTTGAATACAGACGCGTAGCGTTATTCATTATCGATACTCTCATTTTTAAATCATGGCAATCCGTATACTAGTGATGGAAATAAATCGATTTTTGTAAAATCTCGCGCGTTTACGTGAAAAGACGTTCTAATGTCTTGACCGCTATTATCATATTTACGTCTTTTGACGTTCTAATGTTCTGAGTGGTTAAGTTAGTATATTTTGACCTGAGGAAGGAACGAAGTCGGCGTTTATAAAAAATATAGTGATTCAAACAAAGTAACATAGATTCATTTATATATAAAACCGGTGGACCCAACAAAGTTTCGCTAATGACTTTCTCGGGCGTCTATATAGATAATAATATAAATGTAAATTGTCAAAATGAGTATCTAGATTGTTTATCAAGCTCTGGATATACGTCATATATTAGCTCACCAACTAGAGTAACCTTAAGTAACTCTGCATGTTTAGACCACATATTTGTCAAGTCGCACAAGGCGACCAATATTATCTCTTCAATTCTTGAAACTAATATCACAGATCATTACCCGACCTTTTATGGACACCATTTCAAAAATACACCTCTAAACCAAAATTCTGTAACTCTAGAAAAAGTAAACATTGATTATAAAACTCTAAACTCTTTACTTCAGTCAGAAAACTGGAAAAATGTAATATCAATAGAAAATCCACATTTAGCATTAGAGAATTTCTATAATACTCTTAGAGAGTATATTCTAAAAAGTGAAAGTAAAATAGTTGTCACTAACAGAAAATATAAAAAAATTAAACCTTGGATTACAGTTGGATTAATTATATCAATTAAACAAAGGGATAAATTATATAGAGAAATGATAAAATATCAAATGGATTGCCAAAATAATAATCTCAGAACAATGCCTTATCTGAAAACAAAATATCTAATGTACCGAAACTTACTAAATAGACTGATACGAAACTGCAAAAAGAAATACTATTGTGAACAAATTGAAAATGCTAAAAATAATACTAAAAAAACTTGGAATATTATAAATGAAATTGCCAACAAAAAAATTATGTCTTCAAATATTGTAAATGAGGTTAAAATAAATAATGAAATAATAACTAACAAATCGACCATTGCAGAATGTTTTAATAACTTCTTTACAAATATAGTAGACGAGGTACTTCTATCTTCCGGCATTAATGTTAATCATGATTATATGGAGACATCTCCTCAATTAGACTCTAATAACGATTCAATTAACTCAATAGAATATTTTTCTCCTATTACATTTAATGAAATTGAAAAATATATTGATAACCTAAAACCATCCAACTCTAAGGGAAATGATGGCCTATCATGTGATACATTAAAAAAAATAAAACAACATGTATTAACGCCATTACAACATATCTTTAATATATGCCTCAAAGATGGTCATTTTCCAGAACAGTTTAAAATCTCCACTATAATACCTATTCATAAATCTGGGGATACGCATAAATTAGACAATTACAGACCAATATCCCTTGTTTCAAACCTATCAAAAATATTCGAAAAATGCATCAAATTTAGAGTCATTGAACACTTAGAAAAATATAAAATTCTATCGAAAAACCAATACGGCTTTCGTAAAGATCTAAGCACTGAGGATGCCATATATGAATTGACAAAAAATATTTATACATCTATCGATAAAAAAAAGAAATGTCTTGCCATATTCCTAGATTTAAGAAAAGCTTTCGACACCGTTAATCATAATTTACTCATTAAAAAAATAACTCAACTGGGCTTCAAAAAACACACACTAAAATTACTATCAAACTATCTTAAAGACAGAACACAAAAAACAAAAATTGGGAATAATTATAGTTCAGAAACACAGATAAAAAATGGAGTTCCGCAGGGAACTGTTCTTGGCCCGATTTTATTCTTAATTTATATTAATGATTTATGTAATTTTGTAATTCCTGGTAAAATTGTTTCTTACGCCGATGACACGGCAATAATAGTGGATGGTAATAATTGGACAGAAACTTTTTCGAATGCAACTGTATGTATTTCACTTGTTTCAAAATGGTTAAAATACAACAAACTTGTCTTAAACTACAGCAAAACATTTTACTTACCTTTTTATAAAAACATCAAAAACAAACCAAAAGACAACCTTAAAATTAGAATCCATAATACAACTTGCAATCAAGAAATGTGTTTCCTGTGCAACGAACTCGCTAATGTCAAAAATATAAAATATTTAGGAGTATCAATAGATATTAATCTTAATTGGAAATCTCATATTAATCAAACCACTTCAAAACTAAGATATCTAACCTACATATTTTATAGACTCAAGGAAATTTTAAACGCTGAAAAATTGAAAATGATCTACTTCTCCCTGGTGCAATCTGCAATCACTTATGGCATAATAGGATGGGGTGGTGCACCTGATACATTTATTAAGCCTCTACAAATAATTCAAAAGCACATAATTAAAGTCATATATAACAAAAATAAAACATTTTCGACCGACCTATTATACAAGGAATCTAAATTATTTAACATTCGTAAATTATTTATATTACAAACTATGAAATATCTATTTAAAAACAAAAACAATTTCAAAATAAATGAAAACAGAATGAGCAAAAGAACAAATAATATATTTTACACCCCCCAAACCAATACTAAATTAATGCAGACGCATAGCAGTTTCATTGGTCCTCGTACATTTAACCTTCTACCACTACAAACTCAAATGATAAATAAAAAGATAGAATATATTAAAGAGGTAAAATTATGGCTGATTGACGCAGATATTGAAACGCTTTTACTATAAATTTATTTATCCTTTCTACAACTCACTTGCTGAAACTTTATAAATTATTGTACATAATGTTTTTCTCTTTACTTTTTATAATAACTATAAACAAAAAAAAACTTTTTCTACTAATGTATATTATACTTTAGGTACTTGAAATATAGTAATCGTTTTATATTACCCACACTCAGGCAGTCAGTGCCTTAGTGGGTTTTCATTTCTTTTGTAAACTATTTGGTATTATATATTATGTTATTTTATACTATCTATTAATATGTATAATATGTGTAAAGAAATGAAAATAAATAAAGTAAAAAAAAAAAAAAAAAAAAAATATGTACAGTTACAAAAATGGAAAAAAAAATATTTTCAAAAATACTACAAAATATTGTACAATAAGAAAATTACAAATAATTATAGAAACAGAATATCAACAAAAATCAACAGAAATATAAGCAACAGAATGTATCTGAAGATCATCGATAAAAGAAAGTCAATCTTCTCTGTAAAAAGTTTTTTTTTAAATTTAAAATATTTTTCTCACTTTTTTTTTTTTTTTTTTTTTTTTTTTTTTTTTTTTTTTTTTTTTTTTTTTTTTTTTTTTTTTTTTAAAAAGAAAGACCAACATTCCCGGGTCACGAATAACCCAACAATGTTTGAAAATCTCCTACTACCACCACAGAAAGCCGAAAATGTTGCTTGTGTTGTGATGGAGGACTTAGCCAGCCGAGGAATCGAACACGCGACGCTCGGGTGAGACCCAAGCGCTATGCCCACTTAACCACTGACCGGTCAATTGTCAATTAATCTATTGTATCCGGTAAATCGTTAAATAACTTTGGGCCTATATATTCATGATGGTGTTGTGCAGCTGTCGTATTGCATCTAGGTACATACATGTTCCCAGATGTTCTAGGTCTTATACTTCGCGTTGAGGACCTTTCAGAATCTTTAAAAACTTTTAAAATAGCATTTCTTTGAAATAGTTTTAGAAAATCGGTAATTCACCCTATTCCCAAGAAAGGTGACCGCTCCAACCCGGCCAACTACCGCCCCATAGCGATCACATCAGTTCTGTCCAAAGTGATGGAACGTGTGATCAACGACAAACTACTCACATACCTCGGGAAGAACAAAATTATCAACGACCGTCAATACGGATTCCGGCGGAACCGCTCGTGCGGTGATCTTCTCGCATATGTGACGCATGTTTGGGGGCGGTGCCTGGAACGTCACGGTGAGACCCAAACGGTCGCACTAGACATATCCAAGGCCTTTGACCGGGTCTGGCACCGAGGACTTTTATATACTTGTATATTTTAACATAATTGAGTTACCGTGTGTCCCTTCTTCCCCTCCCGCATCTTGGAAGCGACCAGCCTCTTCATCAGCTCCGTTCTCCGTTTGCGAAAGTCCTGGACTGTCAGTCCCGCCACCAGTTCCCCTGGCCCCACCATGTGCGGGTGTGTGTGGCACGTCGGCTGCCCCATCACGCCCGTGGGAATGCTGCTACTGTTGGGAGCGCTCTTGGTATGGACGTCCACAGTGCTGCCACTCGAAGAGCTGGAGAATCTCATCTTTGAAAGGTGGCGACATCTTTGTGCTGAAATATTGAAGAATAAAAAAGTGTATATTTTTTTAATATTACATTCAATCAGTATCCATATCGTAGTTGCTCTTACAAAAATGACCATGTTTAAAAAAAATCAAGGAATCGGGCCCAATCTCGGCTATGTGCATAAGTTTAACCGTTTTTGCACAAAATCATTTAATTGTTGTATGTTGACTCATTTTGATTTAAAAAAAATGGCAAGTTTTTGCTTCCCCTGTTAAATTTAGTAAAACTCAGATAGCCGGTCTTGCAAGCGAAAGACGATATATGCATCTATTTTAAATTCGGTGTCCAGAAACTCATAGTACAAGCGGAAAACTTGTGAATCTAAATTAAAAAAAGATATGCTACAAAATAGATTTACCAGATTCCTGCTTGTAATACGAGTTTCCGGACACCAGTGTATAACGGAGGACTGAATGCGGTTATAATAAAGAGTTGACAAAGAAGCGAGGCTAGCAGTCCTCTATAGAGTGCTGATACCAACTCTGATGTATAGCAGTGAGGCATGAAACTGGCAGAGGAAGGATGAAAGTGAATGAAGAGTGAATGCTGTAGAAATGATGTCCCTGCATTCTAAAGTCATAAATAAGGTTTGCTGACGATATTGCTTTGGTTGCTGAAAGCGAAGAAGAACTGCAAGAGGCCTTAACAACCATGCAAAGCATTCTTCAAAATCGATAAATAAAGACAAAACAAAGCTGCTGACTGTAGGCCGAACGCAACATCAGATGAGAGTAGAGATGGCAGGAGTTCCACTAAAGAACACCAAGGAGTTTGTCTACCTCGGGAGCAAAATAACATGGGACGGTCGGTCTAAGAGCGAGGTTGACAGCCGTATACATCAGGCCAGGCTTGCATTCAATAAAAGGTCGAAAATAATAGAATCGAATAATATAGACCTAAAACTGAGAATACTCCTCATCAAGACCTATGTATGGAGTATCTTGATGTACGGCTGCGAAACATGGTGCCTATCCAAAAGAGATAAACGGAGACTAGAGGCTTTTGAGATGTGGTCCTATAGAAGACTGTTAGGAATTTCCTGGAGAGACCATGTTACAAATGAGGAGGTTCTCCAAAGAATCGAAGGAGGAAGGCACCTGCTCAGGACCTTGTCCGAAAGGCGTGCAAGATGGATCGGCCATGTTATACGACAAGAAGGCCTCTTGCATGTCATAATGGAGGGTATGACCAACTCTAGGGGACGCCCACGCCGAGAGTACCTGGAGGACCTGCTGGTGGACGTGGCTGCTCATCATATGCACAAGTCAAAAGAGCCGCACAAGACAGGGAAGAATGGAAGAGGAGATTAGATGAAATTGCTGCAAACCAATCCCAGGATTGAAAACAGAGAGAGAGAAAGAATTCAATGCTGAAGAAAGCAGAGTGAAGAAGATTAAGGAAGGGATGCTTAGACTGTTTAGAGCACCCTCCCCAATAAAGACACAGTGGAGATGCTTGTAGTAAGTATATCAGACCGGCTCAAGTATCCGAACTCCATAGAAGCCCGAGTAAATCTTGCTTACAAGAAACTGGGCGTCTTGTATAGGGCCAGCAGATTCTTTGATAGTAACCAACTGCTTATTCTGTACATACAAATCTCAAATAGTCCAACAATTGAGTTTGGGAGCTGCCTCTGGTACCTGTGAATAAACCTACATTGATTATCTGTACACTGGTGCCCGCATGCTAAACTCGACAGACACAAGTGGAAAACCACGAGTGGTTCATAATTGATGTTGGCTTCAAGAGAACAGATCATTTCTTCAACTCGTTTTTGTGTAAGTCAGCTTGCACGTGGAATGAGCTACCGGCTTCTGTTTTTCCTCCTTATAATCTACCTCCTATCCTTACCTCAACCCGCCTCACAATAGTGCCCAATCGCATAATCTACATGAGAGAGTTTGGTTATTACCCATGGCTGTTTCCAACAGCATTTATCTTGGGAATGCTGGGTGTATGCAGCCTTAGTTCCAGAAGGGATGTTGCATTACTCCTGATGGCGTATAAGCTTCTAAACGGTTTAGTATCAATACCAGACATTCTGGCTAAAATAGGATTCTACGTCCCCGATAATTTTGCGCGAAGCCGCCAACACAGGCTTTTGATTCTTCCTAGGTGCAGAACTAACTTACCAATGGTCATGCCCTTGGGAAGAATCACTAGGTTAATGAACTGCCTCACAGGAAATGTGAATATTTTCCACTTGTCCTACAACGTATTTAAACGTGAAATATTATTATTCAAGACTTAACATTGTAAACCTACATTTGAAACCTTTTTTTGTCCCACTTGTAAATGTATTTGCTATTCACTTTTTTGTAATTTTTAATTACCGATATTGCAATGTACTGGTTTATACTGCTTTTGCAAATAAATAAATAGCAACATAGTTTCCCTGTCTTTACATTGTACAGACAGGGGTACTCTTGTGAGTTATGATTTGTACATGTGGAGCAGATAACTTCTGAACTGAGATGGGTAGCATTATTAAAAAAAAAAACAAATTGCTTGAAACCATTGCAAGTTGTTTTAAATAAAAAAAATATTATTGTAGACGGTATTGCCAGGATATGAAGCGAAAGTGAACAGTAGAGGTAGTCGGGGACGCCCAAGGATGGCATGGCATGACCAAATTTTTAATTTGGGAGGCGGGTATGGGTTCGTCGCCCCCGGGAACCATTTATTGAATAACCAACACCCCTGGCATAGGTCACCTTAAGTGGTTTGCTACATTTGGTGACTTGGCAAGGGTTCCCGGGTTCATGGGGTGAGGTTCGTCTAGGTCTTGGCGGAGGATGCGAGTCGGATTGAGAGAGACTGGTTGACGAAGGCTCTCTCTTAACCCATCGTCTCGCACGGCAGTGGAAGGAATGAATTTAATTGACTGTCACTCCTTAACCCCCAGATTCCAATACACCCTTTTCCTTTCCAGATCTTCCTCACCTTTCTTTCATTAAAAAAAACCCTCCACACAATATCCCCAAAGATGACATAGGCCCTGAGGGAAATTATTTTCCTCAGAGCCTCTCGTCTGGAGCTAGTAAAAAAAAAGAGTCAAATACTTAAGTAGGGTCATGTCAAGGTCTGAATAACAGAAGAGTATGAGTATTTATGCGAAGATTCATGAATGTGAACGAAGCCAGGTGTATGTGCCAAGACAGAGTTGTAAGGTTTATCCTTTCTGCCATTCCTCCGGGGAAACGGCGTCATGGTTAGTTAGTTAACATCTAATATTATATATTTTCTAACATATTCAGTTTTACAAATATACTACCTACCTACATAATTAATGTGACAACTTTTTTTAAAAATTGTCTTACAAAAAACAAAACCTTTCTTATGGGGATAAATATGTTGGGCAAACTTGTCGAATTCCGTTGCATATAAAGGCTCTTTGAAAAAACAACACTTGATTTCAACTTAAATATCTAATGGAGACAACTATTTAATTCTGGGGTTTAAGTAAACAAGCACAAGTTAGGTTTTTAGGGTGTTAGTTTGGGTTATTATAATAATGTAAGCGTATTTCTTAACCTTCAAACATAACTTTGATTGAGAAAAAATGCAACTTTAATGCATTTTTTTCATCTCCCACAACATAAATAGTTATTTCTTGTAGTAATTAAGTTACAACCAAGTGCTATTTATAATTTGTTTTGCGTGCATCGCAATTGGACAAGTTTATCGTTTATTGTTTTATTGTCTTTATTTATTACGTTTAATAATTTTCACATACCTACTTAAATGCTGTAAAAAAATGTTCGCAATATAATTTGTACACTATCTGATAGACTTTAAAATAAAATGGGTCAAATAGATCCGTGTTTGCTAAACGAATTGCCTTTGAATACAAATTAGGACTATTATCATTAAAATCAAATTAAAATATATTACCGGAATCCGAGAGTAGGCTGACCGCTATTTTCTTGGGAAACGTAAACATTTTCCCGGAGAAATAATTAATCTATATTTTCTATTTACACAAATTGTTTTGGAAAACCATTTGGCATATCTAAATATTTCGGGCGTTAATTATTTTAAATTAAACAACTTTTAACGTAAGGATTTCAATTGCTACTATTGCACTATTGGGCAGATAATAAAAACCAAATCTACGTATAAGAACAGGTTATGAGAACTGTCAATCGTCAATGTCATAGATATAAAACTCACGTCAATGTTAAAATTGTTAAATGTCAATTTTGTCTATGATTTGTATTTTCTTTGCTGGGAATTTTTCTCCATACATCTGGGGATTTCTATTCAATCAGAGAGAAATCACAGAAGAAACTTAAAAAGAGTTTCAGGGAGAGAATGGGAGTTTTTGGTCAAATTTGGGGATTTCGGAATTAACGAAAATTCACAGGAAAGTAACCATCACACATCACACACCGTTTCTCCGAAGAGATAAGCCATAAGCAGAGAGGGTGAACCATCACTCAACTCTGTCTTTTATCTGGTACGATAAATAAACCACTACTTACCTTGGTACTAACTTCTTCCTTCATTCAAATTCATAGGTACATCGTCTCACCTGCTTTTTTCTGTTATTCTGATTTGTCACAAAACAAAATTCAAATCATAGCAAATTTAAAATTACGACAAACTTTTTACCTAACTTTTTTACAGCCGCGCGTTTTGAATTTTGTGGTATACGTATTACCTAACTGCCGCACTTATAGGCGCAACTTATGAAAATTACTTCGTTTCAACTTAATGACTAAATGAAACAATTTTTTAAGCCGGGAGAGATGATAAAAGAAGCTTTGAAATTCAATTTTAATTAAATAAAAACTTAAAATTTCCTTTACAAAACGATCCCTTTGCTTCAATTCCAAATGTTTTCAGTAAGGTTTGACGTTAGCAAAAGTTTCATTTCAATCTAAATACGCATAAATGACTTATAACCCAAACTAAGAATCTAAAAATCTATATTGTGCATGTAAATAATTGTTTTATGTAATAATTTTTGAAACGAAGTGTAATCTGCGCCTAAAAGTGCAGTAGTTAGGGAAATAATTACACGTTTTATGCACATCCCTAGTTTTCCATAATTTTTCATTCTTTATATATCTTTTATCAACAAAGTTTGTTTAAAAAAAGTTGTAATATACATATATTATGTATAATATTTGCGTGCACCTATATAATAGAGAGGTGTACTTTTACGAACACGGTCAAGTTGCTCGAGCTGTCATGTCGGTGTTTCTATGGCGAGAACAATGGCAGTCACTAGAGAAAAAGAAAATAGTACTAGACCTAGAATAATGTGTACTAGGAGATTCAATGGAAACATACCCACTTTGTCTTTTAATAGTGATAATATGTCGACGTCGACGGACAGCGAGGATCTGGCAGATCCGATGACGTACGAACTAAGAAATATCCAGAGCATAATCAACGTGACTCGGGAAAATATAGATGCGCTGAACGCCAAGTTTGCCGACTTCCCGCATCCACCGTCCATGTATCTGACGGAGTATCAGGAGCTGACCTCCAAGCTACACAACCTGGAGCTAGAGGAGCACAAACTCATAGAGCAAATACAGACTGAATCTCCCGACAGAAATGACGATAGTTATTCTTTTCAAGACGAGAGCGTTAAGAAGTACGACACCCTGACGAGGCAGCCTAAGGTGTTTCTTCGGGCGCATCTGCCTAACCAGCAGAGGACGAGCGTGCAGGTCAAGGAGGGAGTCACCTTGCGCGAGGCCCTCTGCAAGGCTCTGAAGCTGAGGAATCTCACTTGTGAGATGTGTGAAGTGGTTCGCGGTGAGCACGCGAGGGACGACTATCCTATCCCTTGGGATGTCGACATCACCCTCATTGATGCAGAAGAGGTGAGTCTAACCAACCTACTCCAAGGTGACATCTATTAAATTCATTATTGTTTATTTACTATGTCGAATGTGAAAATTGACTTTGCAATAGAACTGTTTAAATATTCATTTCTACATTTTGATTGTTTTTAGAGAGCAAGAAATATAGTGTTGTATTAATATTTTGCATAAATCCATATTAATTTCATTACAAAAAACTTTAAAACGCTCTAATGCAATCAATGATATTATAATAATGATATTAGGTACAAGACACATTATATTCATGTTAACCTTTCCCTTACTGTGCTAAAAAAATAAACGCGTTCCGGTGCTGTGTAGTCAATACACATTTCAAAATAAGCGATTTAATCGGAAAAATATGAATATTCATAGCTAATCGATTATGTTTATTATATTTTATATCAAAAGTGATAATAATGGTAATTTAATTGCTGAAAACATGAAAAAACCATCGGCAGATGCTAAAGAAACGTGCGAGAGGTCCACATCTAACGACGGTTCGCGGCCAACTGGCTAGCGGCGCGGCTGGCGGCTGGCACAAACACAGCTGTGCGGTCGTAGGTATCGATGGTCTAAATCAAAACCACAACTGCAGAAGTGTGGATGTCTCATGTTCCCGCATAGCGAATTAAAGCGGGACATCAATAGCGTGTCATTTCCTCGCACACTCTTCGCGTATTAGTATCACACGGTTGATTGTATTGGTGTATTTGTTCCCGATTTTTAACAAAAAACTATGATAATTAATTGAATTTGAAAACTATGTAAAATATTATTTTTTAATTCAGTGCATAAATGTATAACAGAGGAATACCTAAAATCTGAACCCAGAATTTATTATATTTATAGAGTTATTAAAGTTATTAGAAGCAATGTGTAGTAAATACACACCACAGATAAGGAAAGGTTAATCTAGCAAAAAATGTGGCACTGCACAACCACGTACAAATGAATTAGCTATATAAATCTGCCGCTAAAGTATGTCCACTGGACCTAGTTCAGTGAAACCACACACATTGTTTCAGTAATGAATCTTAACTCTATTAATTCATCTAAGAATGTAATGGTACAAATTTCCGCATCTGACATTTTAAATTGTGTTTTTATTAAAAATGTCAAATACCATTGCTCATTTGTTTTGCTGATGAAGAAAAACAAATGATAAACATTAACATTGTATTGCGTTTTGTTTATTCTCATTTATATTCTATTATACAATGTTGGTGGTTTTACAAAATTACAAATATTAACCTCTCAGACAAAGACATTTATTTACTATGTGTTCCTTTGAGAACTGTCAAAACCAGTGGCGGTTCGTGGTTTTTTAACAGGGGGTTCAGAAATTCAAGAGAAGATAAACATATCTAATTAAAATTTACTTACTGTTGTCCTTCGTCAAATAGTCGAATACGGCAGCAGTCACACAACTTAAATAAAGTTAGTGGGAGGGGTACCTACATATTATTGTTTTTAAATCACTTTACACTAGACACAATTATTAGATAATGAGAAAACTTTTATAGGAATTAAATTATATTTATAATTATTAATAAAGGAAAGATCGTTTACTCCAATTTTAAACCACGATGGGTCGCCTCCAAAAACTAAACAGGGGAAGCAAAATAACCGATTGGTTTCCTCGCAACCACATAACCAAGTACACCTCGCGTACCACTCACGTTTAAAAACTCGAGTGAATTTCTCGCTTTTCGCGGCGCAAACCTGGTTTAATGAGAGGTCAGGACGCGGAGGCCCTTTATTTTTAATTTCCAACCTTTTTTCATAAGTATTGGCGTTATTTTTTTTATATAGACAACACTATATTCCGCCATTGTATAAAAAAAATATGACAAAATATTCGCGACAATCAATAAACGCAAACGCATAAATAAACATATACGCAAACGCTTTCAATTTGAAATCCGAAAGAATACCTACTGGAGATGGAGAACTGGACAAAACACAAAATTGCATAACTAGCGACGACAATGGGGCGTTTGCCGAAACTTTCGCAAATATAATTAAGGAATATAACGACTTATCTAAAAAAAAAAATACGAAAACAGAAATCAAAATCGGTCTACTTCAATAGGTAGTAGATTTACAAATGCCATAAGCAAACGGTTGGAGAAATGCAGAAACAAGAAAACAAAAATATGTACAAAAATGACTACAAAGTTAAATACCATAATATAACATAAAAAATAACACTTGCTTCCCTATGGTTCAAAGGTCAAACGTCGGTCAGTCAGTCCGCGAAGTGCTCGGGTTTCTTCGGTTACATTCGTCAATGTTCGGAGGTCACGTGATATCACAATGCGTGTTCGGCGCACACAATTTGTCTTAGTTTTGCAAAGAAAGACCAAATTTTGTATATGTCACCGTCATAGGGTCTGTACCGACTAAAATTCTTTTGTATGAAGAGTTTGGCGCGGATTTCAACTCGCACAAAGTTGGAATATGTATCGTATTTTTCGGTGGCGCGGGTTTTGAAGGCGAAATTTTAATAGAGTGCTATCTATAATGTGCTTATATTATTATAAAACAAGTGTGTTTTATTTTCTCATATTTTTAATGGGGGTTCGCCGCACAAACGCACTTTAGAGAAAACCGCCACTGGTCAAAACGTGATAATTTTTGTGTTATTTACGAGTTTTGCTAAAAGCTTCATAACTCACGTTTTGGGAAACGTAGTCTCATTCTAAAAAATGTTTTGGAAAGATTATGAAATCCACTATCGCATTGTGTTGTTATACGTAAATATTTGCGTTTCTAAATATACATTTTATGAAAACGTCAAAAATATGTAAGAATCGCTTACCATTATTTCAAAGCCGTGAAAAATGTACTTTTTTCTGAGTATCATAAAGAAATAACACTTTATATATTGAAGAAATATAATTAAAAACTATTAGTCACCTCAAAATATTAACCGTCCAAACTAAAATATTTTTAATAAATTATTTAGAAACGCAATAAATTATGAACGAACAAGATGACAGATTCAATCGGCTTAGATAATGCACTTCTACGTTCCATAGATATTCTTGAATACAGACGCATAGCGTTATTCATTATCGATACTCTGTTTTTTAAATCATGGCAATCCGTATACTAGTGATGGAAATAAATCAATTTTTGTAAAATCTCGCGCGTTTACGTGAAAAGACGTTCTAATGTCTTGACCGCTATTATCATATTTACGTCTTTTGACGTTCTAATGTTCTGAGTGGTTAAAATATTAAGATGAATTATTTGTTTGCCCTCCTGTACATATGAAATATTAATGAGTTAGATCAAGAAAACGACGTCTAGATGGTTTGAGCATGTAGAGCGAATGAGCGAAGAAAGGAGTGTAAGGAGAATATATGATGCCAATGTGAATGGTAGCAGAAGTGGGGGACACCCGAGGAAGAAATTTTTTTAATTATTTTTTTATTTATTTATTTATATAATTTGTACATTTATTTATAACAATTACAGGTAATATAGCCTAAGACTTTATAATTGTACCATTTATGCAGTGTATATGCAATGCCAAAAATCTCGCAAATGCGCTATAGGACACAAAAAATAAATCTATTTTTTTATCTACCGCATTCAAAAAGCACGTAGCTCTCTCCACAGGTGAGTTCATAAATAAATTAGTGCGGCTTGCTCTACTATATAGAAGATTGTGATGACGTCCTCGAGAGTGAGACTCTGGTACAAAAAAATTTAATTGGGCCAGTATCTCATTATAAGATAAGTGACCGTTTATTAGTTGGAAAAAATAATTAAGCAAAGCAATACCTCTACGTGTCTCTAGGGAGTGGTAATTGGTCATGCCTAATATATGCCGACCCTCCTCTGGTTCCGGAGGACGCACATCACACATCCTTAATAGTTGAACTCAATATTTACGCCCCCACAACCACTTCTTCACCCCAGACCATCAAGTTATTCAATAAAGTCAACTATGACCTAGTCAATGACGCTCTGGCAAAAACTGACTGGTCTTCTGTTTTAAACGCACAGGACGTTAACACGGCGGTTAACAGCTTTTACCTAATCATCGACGCCTTAATAGATGACTTTGTTCCAAAGAAAGTTGTGAAACCAACCAATTTCCCAACGTGGTACTCATCGGCTCTTATTAACATTACAAAAGAAAAGCTGAAATTCTTTCGAGCCTGGAAACGCCACAAGAACCCACTAGATTACCAAACCTTTTCACTGCTCCGAAAAAGACAAAAGAAAATTGCTACTCTCACATACCACAATTATATTTCACACTTAGAACATTCTATACAAAATAATACAAAAAAAATATGGAGCTTTGTCAAAACGCAAAGAAAATCTCCCTACATGCCGGAACACGTAGGAAGATTTTCCTAAATGGTTTAATGGTGAAATTATTAGTGACCTGAAAGAGAAATGCAAACTTCACAGAAACTGGAGGCGCACCGGATTGATAAGATATCGGGAAAAGTTTTGTATTCTACGATCTAAAATCAAACGTAGTATAAATATTGCGTATAAGGATTACATAAATAATATCGAAAAAAACGTCAAGAGTGATCCGAAATCCTTCTGGAAATTTGTATCCGAAAAGAGGAAAGACGGTGGGTTTCTAAACTCAGTGTCATGGAACGGAAGTACTCATACTGGGCCCGATATTCCGGAAGCATTTGCGAATTACTTCAAGTCAGTCTATAGCGAACATAGTGCAGAATTTGACTCATACTAGCTCAAAATGTTGAAATTTTAAAAAACTAAAACCAAAAAAATCTGTTGGACCAGATTTTATTAACACAATTGTCCTGAAGGGATATGCAGATCCGTTAATGGTACCGCTTTTACATATCTTTAATATTTCACTTAACTCCGGTAAGTTCCCCGACCGCTGGAAAATCTCAAAAGTCACGCCCTTACACAAAAACGGCGATAAATCATGTGTATCTAATTACAGACCTGTGGCAATTCTTTCGGCACCGGCCAAATTACTTGAACTCGTAATACAAACACGTATATACTATAAAGTAGAACCATTTCTCATAAACCAGCAGCATGGGTTTAGAGAGGGCAGGTCTACAACGACCAACTTAATGGTATTTACGGATTACGTCTCAAATATATTGGACAATAACGAACAAGTAGATGTCTCATATAATGATTTTGCGAAAGCTTTTGACAAAGTGGATCACCTCATATTACTGAATAAACTTGAAAGCTTCGGCTTCTCATACATGCTGCTTTTGTTCTTTCATAATTATTTGTCTAACAGAAAACAATACGTTGTTTACGGGCAGTTCACATCGAAACTCTACGCCACAAATTCTGGGGTCCCTCAAGGGTCTAATTTAGGACCACTATTATTTTTATTGTTTATTAATGACATAGGCTGACGGCCGGCATAGTCCAGTGGTAACGCATTGGACTGCCATTCCGAAGGTCGCGGGTTCGAACCCGGCGTGCGCAAACAAATTTTATTTGATTAATTTGTGTTATTTCACAATTAATTAATTAAAATAATATATAGTATATTTGCGGCACGTTCCAGAGTGGAAGATACTACCAGTATCGCCCTGGTGTAAGACCACCATTCAGAATTGAAACGTTGCTCCAAATGGCTTTAGCCGTGTTTAGTGACTAGATCTGAATAGCCAGGTACTTCCCCACCTTCCTCTTTCCCTTCCCCACTTACCTTCAGCCTCACA
Source organism: Hesperophylax consimilis (assembly GCF_061612785.1). Lineage (NCBI taxonomy): Eukaryota > Metazoa > Arthropoda > Insecta > Trichoptera > Limnephilidae > Hesperophylax > Hesperophylax consimilis. The sequence goes on along the minus strand of NC_142854.1, from coordinate 22,349,912 downwards.
ACATCCCCCAATTGGGGATGCCATAGTCTCACTGGCTCCAGACGGGAGCAGTTGGGACTCTTGTGAGGTATTCACTATAAAAAAAAAAAAAAAAAAAATAGGGATGTTTATAAGATTTGTAAAATTTTTATTATTTGCGGATGACATTAAACTATACACCTGTATAACGACAAATGAAGACTCCATTCGTCTACAAATCGATATCGACGGTATAGTAGAGTGGAGTCATCAAAATAAACTTCATTTTAACAGTAGTAAGTGTTCAACTATGTGCATTACAAGGGCAAAGCGTACTTTATATTTTAACTATAAAATGTCTGGTACCTCTCTAAAACATATTTCGATAACGAAGGATTTAGGAATCACTTTTGACACGCGTCTGACTTTTCGAACTCATATCGATTCGGTGTGCAACTCTGCAATGCGAATGCTGGGTTTTGTTATATGTAATTCGAAATCTTTTACGAATACGGCAGTCATAAAAATGCTTTATTTTACTCTGGTTCGCAGCATTCTTGAGAGTGGATCGATAATATGGGGACCCGAAGATGCCCTTTACTCAAATGATGTAGAAAAGGTGCAAAAAAAGTTTATGCGATACCTCTACATGCGAGAGTTCGGATATTACCCTTTATTGTATCCCTCTGATTTTCTTGCCGGAATGCTGGGGATAGAACGTCTAGACGTTAGGAGAAATATTGCAATGGTGTTAGTGGCGCACAAGCTGCTAAATGGGCACATTTGCAATCCAGATATTCTGGAACGAATTTCTTTTTATGTCCCTGATAATTTCATCAGAGCTAGACAGCACAGATTATTTATTTTTCCAAGGGGCAGGACCAACCTACCAATGATCATGCCTTTGGGGAGAATAACTACTTTGTTAAAAAAATGTCAATCACAGAAGAAATGTGATTCATTTCTTCTGTGATTGACATTTTCAATTTGAACCAAAGAGAATTTAAGACGGCAATAAGCATACTATTTAACAAATCTGGTTAATCAGATAGTATTGATGTATTTACCCGTGCAAATAAATGTATGTACTGACTTCTTATAAACTGTAATTTATAAACTGTTATTTGTGAAATGTAAATGGAATATACTGTTTTTCACAATAAATCAATAAAAACACCTAACATACGGCTCGAAAATCGCACACAACAGTAAGGAGATCACTGACCTGTTTGCTGACTATTTTTCTACCGTCTTCACTGATCATACCCCAAATTTAGCACCTGATGTCAAGGAACCTGATCCGTTAAATAATATAGCCATAAACTCAATTAAAATAAATGAAGACATCACCTACAAATATCTTTCATCCATTGACATTAACAAAGGACCTGGTTTAGATAGTTTGCCTGGTATCTTCATACGTAACTGTAGTAAATATATCACTATTCCGGTCAGCGCAATTTTCAAAAAATCATTAAGTGATGGAACGTTTCCTCATAAGTGGAAATCTGCCGTAATAACTCCCATTTATAAAAAAGGCGATAAACATGACGTTACAAACTATAGACCTATCTCTCAACTTCCTATCTTAAGTAAAATTCTTGAAAAAATCGTTTACGACCAACTTTACCCGACTATCGCTACAGCAATTACACACAACCAACACGGATTCATGAAAAACCGGTCTACTACATCTAACCTGGTCCTATTTGTCTACTATTTGCACAGCAATATGGACGAAAGGGTACAGGTCGATGCTATGTACACCGATTTTTCAAAGGCCTTCGACCGCGTTATTCACTCAATTCTTTTAAATAAACTTACTCGTCTTGGAATACACGGTGACTTATTTAGATGGATTAAGTCATACATTAGTAATCGTAGTCAAGTTATCTCAATAAATGGTGTCTTATCCAAAATAATCAACGCAACCTCGGGCGTTCCTCAGGGTTCTCACCTTGGTCCGCTTTTCTTTAACATATACTTAAACGACATAGGCTCATGTTTCCAACACTCAAAATTTTTAATGTTTGCAGATGATATGAAAATTTATAAAACGGTCATCTCTCTATCGGACTGTAGAGAGGTACAAAGTGACTTAGACAGGCTCTGCAACTATTGCACAGCTAATTATTTGGACCTCAATGTTTCAAAATGCCACACCATGTCCTTCACCAGAAACAAGCATATAATTAACTTTCCCTATTCACTCCGCGATGAACCCGTGATCTCAAAAAGCGAATGTAAGGACCTTGGAGTCTACGTAGACAGTAAACTTATATTTAATACGCACATTTCTTCAATCACTACCAGATCTTACAAAATGTTAGGTTTCGTACTGCGTCTGAGTAAATTATTTAAAAATCCACGTACGCTAGTAATGCTTTATTCCTCACTAGTCAGAAGTATACTGGAATATGCATCGCCTGTCTGGAATCCCAAATACACTTACTATGTCAATAATATAGAGCACATACAAAATAAATTCATTAAGTACCTAGGTTATAAATACAACAATAATTATACGTAAAATAAACGATTTAACGTTCTTATTCAAAATACTTAACTCTAAATTCAACTGTTGTGAACTCCTGCAACTTATAAACATACATACACCCACAGTAACAACACGACAAAATACAATATTCTACAGCAGCACACATAAGCGTAACTACATTGCCCACTCTCCGATACAACGACTTCACACCATGGGAAATCATTACTTGGGTGATGTTGACATATTCAATACCAACTTGGCAAGTTTTGTGGATCATTTAAAACATTTATTTCAACAATACTCCTAAACACATCATTTAAACCAACAAATAGCTGTAATTTTCTGTTTTTGTTTCTTGTGTTTGTATAACTTGTTACATAGCTTTTATCAAATGTAATTTTATTCTTATTTTTTATGTTTGAAAGTATTTGTCAAATTAAAATTATACTACCAACCATGTAAAAGCCCTCTGGGCGTTAAATACATAAATAAATAAATAAAATCTGCACTCTCCAATCCCTGAAATCCAGGCGAACGGTAGCTGACATGACATTTCTCCATAAAATAATACACAACGAAATAGACTGCTCAGAACTTCTATCCCAAATAAATTTTAACACCCCATCTAAAAGAACTCGACACACCAACCTTTTTTACACAACTAGTAATAATACAAACGCTGCAGCCAATTCCCCTATTTCTCGCATCCTTCAAACATTCAACTCAATTCAAACAAGCACAAATACCGATATATTTTTTGATTCTCTCCCTCTATTTAAGAAAAACTTTATTAGCACACTGAATTCGCCCACATAACACATACAACCACACACAGACACACATGCACACGTACACACACACACAAACACTCACACACACCTCTCTCCTTCCCCAGCACACTAATTTAACTTAACTTAAAAATGTAACTTAACCGTAAAATGTATAATATACCTCATATGCATATATATCAGCGACATGTCATTGGTACCAATTATTGTACTAACTTTTATAATTTTGTAACTATTGTCATCTATGTAATTATGTACTGTTTGTTTCTGCAATAAACAAAAATATAATATAAAATATATAAATCGATGGGTAAAGCCAAGGGTAACGTCCATTGAGCCGCGAGAATAAAAACCTTAAAAATTTTTGGCACGATCGAGTGAATCAGATACTTGAGTCGGAATAATAAAAGATGATATGTATGAGACGATGTATGAATGTGAATGAGGCAAGGGGTGTGTGGTGTGACCGAGTTGTTTGGCGGTCCGTCCTCTCTGCCTACCCCTGCGGAAAAAGGGCGTGATGGTTAGTCAGTAAGTAGTTATGTCCACATACAATTTCTTTGAAAAAAGGCATACAAATACAATATTGTATCGGTGATTGAATCCAATACATTTGGTGACAGGATTGTCAGGGTTTATTGGGTGAGGTTTTTCTAAGTCTTGGCCGCAGATGCCTTCGCCCACCTAATGAATCGGGAGAGATGGTTGAGGGAGGCCTTTTTATCATCGTACAGGATCCATACAACCCTGCATACAGAGGCGGATTTGCAGTCTTGGCCGCCCTAGGCCCTAAGGCCCCAGACCATGTAGCCGCCCCTTTCTCAGTACCCATCATATTGACCAGGAGTATCCAAACTTTTCAGTAAGTTCCCAGGGTCAAAACCGTTTTAATTTTCCTGCCATTATCATTCATGGTTCATGGGGTGAGATTTGTCCAGGTCTTGGCGGCGGATACGTCTGCCCACCTGCTGCGTGGCGGGCCGGATCGAGAGAGACTGGGTGAGGGAGGCCTTTTGACCTTTCCAGCCGGACTATCTTGACCCATCGCCTTGCACCGCAGTTGGAGGGATGTATTCATACGTATGTCACTCCTGGACACACTAATCCCCAGATTCCTACCCACCCCTCATACATTTTCCTTTTCGGAACTTCCTATCCTTCCCTTCCTAAAAAAGACCCTCCACACAGCATCACCTAAGATGACATAGGTCGTGAGGGAAAATATTTTCCTCAAAGCCTCCTGTGTGGAATTAATGTAAAAAAATACGCTTGCTAAATTCGCTAGTTCAATTACTGTATAATTGTCGATTGTTGTGCGCTGTGTGCTGTGTGTGAACACGCTCTTGCATATCGCTATTTCGTACGTAGAATATTTAGGTACATGAAGTAATTTCTTGTTATCATCTGTGACTTTTTTGTCACGATTGGCCGCCCCTAATATCTGGCCGCCCTAGGCCCGGGCCTACATAGGCCTAAGGGCAAATCCGCCTCTGCCTGCATAGTTGGATTGCGGACTTTCTCAAGGGAACAACAGTTCAGACCGTAGTTGACGGCTCTTCTTCCGCTCTGCACCAAATCAATGCGACGGGGGTTCCACAAGGATCTGTGTTGTCACCGACGCTGTTTTTAATGCACATCAACAATCTCGCTGAAAGTGCATCAATTCACTGTTACCGTGTGATGATGCACCGTTCATGAGGGTTGTATTTTCGACAAGCCCCCTTACACTTCTGACATACGCACAGAACTTTTAAACTTTGCTCCGTCGTCTCTATTAACACACTTTGATCGGGTTATTTTTTCGCCGGCAGACCGCTGAAAACGGGCGAAAATAAACGTCCCGCGTGAATTTCTTTAATTTGTTTTAAATCGCTATATCTTCGAAAATGATGGAAATATTTTAATAAAATTTTCTACATACTAACTCAGCATACCCAAGCTATAAAATTTCTAGCCGAAAACCAAGTATTATTTCTAATGCAACTTAATAAATCGAAAACAAAGTCATTGTTGGGTCATTATTAGGGTTCAATTTTTTAAGTATAAACTCGGTTTCAATTTTATAAAATTAAAAATTATTATATTTTCGCCAAGCCCAAATCATTATAAAAACAAAAACAATTGCCACATCTCTAGTATCGTCAGAGTAACACATTATAACCCATTCAAAAACCATGTGTGCAATTGCCCCTCGCACGGTACAGCGGACCAAAACCATCGGAACGTGCTAATCATATTGGATATTTTTTAAAATGAAATTTAAAATAATCACTTAGCGTAGAATGCTTCTCATATTGCTCACGTAATATTGTTTATTGTTTTTCACCATACACTATTAGGTTTAAGTTTCTAATCACCTTTATATAATCAGTTATAGTTCACATCTAAAAATCGACACTTAAGGCGATGCCATACGTAGTAATGCAAAATCATAGATTCTTCACTTTCACTATGGAATTCAGGCAAATAATTACTAGAACAGGCGGATAAATTATCTGCGACGATTTTGTCATCACTTTCGTAATTTTCAGAATCCATTTAGAAAGTTTTGAAAAAGCAAATATAAATATTATCTCCTCGGAACACAACCGTAGGACAATTTGCTTTTTAAAAACTGGCATGCACTTGTAAATATTTATTATGGTCCGCATAATTGTGTTTGCCGATACCTGCTTTGTTATATGGGCTCGACACTCTCCGCTCGCTCGCACCTAGGAGTTGAGTGGGTGCGGAACAGAGATAGAGAGATTTGTTTCAGGTTTCATGGTCATAAAAACCCTCATTTCAGGAATTGAATTATGTATTAGAATAACAGAATATGTTATCTAAATTACTTATTTCGTTGATCTTCAAACACAAGTTTCAGATGTTCAATAATATAGGTTATTTTATTTGAAATATCGATGTACACAAAAGACTCCAAGATAAATACAAAAAAAAAAGACTTGCATTGCAATTTGATAATTATGTACATATAGTTGGGACCTTTACAAAGAGATTTGTACATAATATTCATATAAAAACATCGGATAATTTCTTCTTTTCTGCCATTGAAATGAGGCGGGCGCAGAAGGTAGAAATACCCTTCCCGACGTTAAGCATCAATCGACCAAACGGGTAGAACTACCCTTCCCGATTAAAGTGTGTTTATATTAAGTGGGTTTTTGTGGATTTCTATTGCCTGCGTAATCAAGCATGCTCGATGCGTTTTGGGTCTTCTCAGGACTTAACAGGAATAACATTGTTGATTTAACACTCAACGTGTTGATGTTGGCTTTCTTTCCCCAGTTTGTAGCGCAAAAGAATTTAATGTTATTATGAACATGATGCGTTGGGCGCCAATGTAACATAATTAAAAGTAATCTAAGGCATAAAAAATAACGATGTAAATCTTAAATAAAAGATAATTTTTCTTTTTCTTCCGACTTAATGTCCGGGTTAAATCTTCCCCATAGGAAAAACTAAACCCTTCCACACACTTTTCCACAAATGATCATCTAGTCAATCCACATTATGCAAGTGCATTATATAAGCATAATAAATACAAGAAAAACACGTCAACTCACCAGAGATCAAATGGGAAAATAATTCACCGACTCCAGATATTTTCATACCAGAGGGTTCGGCTCAGTAGAACTTCTGACTGGACCTATAAATCCTACTGATCCCTCAATATAAATATTTAAAAAATCTTTCGTAATCCTACATGTATTTAAAATGACTGATTTTTGCATTTTTATATATAAATTTTTTGATAGATCTATTACGCCTAAATTTATAACCAGATTTCAAGGTTAAGGGGCACGTTGCCATTATGATGGGATTTAATCCCTCAATGGGTAACATGATGATAAAAGAAGTAGTAATAAAAAGAGTTATGAATTACAACATATTATTTATTTCTACAGCGTACAAAACCAGAGCAAACAAGAGATCTCAAAATATTCATGATTGAATTTAATCCTAGGGCGTGTGCGTCGGACCGAAGGCCTCCCGCATCGGACTTTTTAATAATAGGTAGCAATGTTAAATGGTGTGACTAGAAAAGTGAATTAAGAATAAGTAACATGAAACGTGCGTGTGTGTGACAAAAGTATTCTGACCTGTTATAAAGAGTAGAGGGCGCCAAACATCATTTTACATGACGTTAAATTTAGATGAGAAAGCAATGACCAGCAAGACGAATTATAATATGTTGCGTCATTGTTCCCCAAAAGATCGATGTCTCGGAAGTTCGTCCAATGTCGTTTGTCGCGTTCGCTGCGTCTTCCGGGATTGCGTCTATAGCCGGCGGGAGCCGTAATGGTACTGGCCGCTCGGGCGCGCTCGAGTTGCCGTCTCCTCTCCTCTTGTCGGAGTCCAGTGTTTACACACTCCGAATAATCTTGAAATGTAGCGGGTAGTAAAGAACTGCTACAATGCCCCCTCAGCCAAAAGACTTATGCCTATAAGTCTGAGGTTCGCCTGACACCTCGTGGCCAACAGGCCTTGAAACCACTCCTGCAGTAGAAATCAGTAGTTGCGTAAAGGAGGGCAGCAAGGGGCTTCAAAAATGACGACATGAGTTTCCGACGTCTATGTGGTGGAGCACCTCAGGCTCCAAGTTGTCCAAACAGGGCCCGTCCATTTCAGTTTCAGAAGTTGCCAGAGAAGGACAGCAAAGACGGACAGCATACTAAGATGATAAGTGATACTTCAGTCGCACCAGCACGGAAATGAAGAAGAAGCAAAGCAATCCAGATGATCCTGATGAGCGCATCATGTAGTACGTTGAGGGAAGATGATGATTGACTTGTTCAGTAGCACAGCACGGAGATGAAGAAGAAGCAGAGCAATCCAGATGATCCTGATGAGCTCATTATGTAGTAGGATGAGCGGAAGCAGAAGAAGTCTTCGTGAGAATGTTGGATGTCTAGCCTACCCGAACTGGTCATTGATTAAAGAAGCTAAAATTTATTAAAATAGCAAGCCCTTTTCAAGGAAAGAAGGTGCACACCTTACAAGCAAGAATTATAATATATTTACTAATTGAAAAAGGTGAAGCTCAAGTTGAAAACCTGAATAAAAACTCTAACAAACTGTTTTGTACTAAAAGTGACAGTTGTACATAGGCGAGGTAACCAACAATGAAAAATAAATTCCAAGGCCCAAAAAAAAATATAATAGTAAAACGTCATGATGACAAATGCAATTAATATTCAAAGGAAAATTTTCTTAAATAAGAAGAATTTACCGTAATATCGAAGATAACAGCTAAATAGTGTATAACCATACAAGTGAATGAAGCTAATAATCAAACCAAAAGCAATGGTAATTAAAAGTTTTGCACTACTTGACAATAGATGGCAGTAGTGTAGAAATAAATTTTAGATAGAAAATCAATAAATTTTCTTGTTAAAAAAATATTGAATAAAAATCTAGAGTTTATAGAGAAATTATATTGAAATTAATCTAATCATAATTATTTTATTTTCAAGCACATATTCTTCCGTCACAGAGCGAACCAGTGAATGACTGAAGAATACCGTAGAAAATTGACGAAACAAAACACAAAACATGAAATACGTAAACATATACATGACATAACAAATACATAAAATATGTCTGTTATCAGCCGATCAGCTATCATGGTTTTTTTATCTATTATGAGCTGAATAAGCTATCATGGTATTGTATCTATTGTGAGCTGAATAAGCTATCATGGTATTGTATCTATTATGAGCTGAATAAGCTATCATGGTATATGTTAAAGCTAAAAGCTTGTAACATGGGTGTTATCACAAAACGAACCCAGTTATGGTGTATTAGAGCGCATTATTTGCAGACTCAACCATATATGAGAACCAAATCCTCAATAATCGAAATAAACCAACACAAGTACATACACCGACAACACAAGACAGGACGTCATAATGTTCACCTTACTAAAAAAAAATTAAAAGAATTCAGAACAAAAGAATATTGTTAAAATATGAATTCTTGTAAACGAGCCCACTGATCCGTTTCGGAAAAGTAATAGAAACTCTGACTACCCGTTGATTGTAAAGTTGCAAAAAAAATATAATTCAATAAATAGAATTTTTTAAAATGTTCATAAGAACAATAAAGTAAAGTTGAAGAAAAAAACCATCAGAACACAAACCCAAGAAGTTGAAAAAATCACGAAGTTAAAAGTTAGCGCAGAAAAACCAAAGATGGCGGTAGCAATATTATAAAAAAACCAAAAAAATAATTTCGCAAAATTATTACCAAAACGAAGAATTTAAACAAAAGCGCGGTATAAAACCACAAAAGAGACCTAAAATATAACCATGAGATCCTCTTAAACGAAGTTGTAGATAATGACGTGAAAAGAATTAAGATTTATTAATTAATAAAAATTCCAAAGTCCGAAAACATTCAAAAAGCGTGAATTGAGATCTAATATATCCTCAATGTGAGATAGATGACAAAACTCACCAATTAAACAGTAACGCAAAATGAAAAATTTAAAAATCAAGAATTTACGAAAAAAATTAAATTTAAAAATTAAAATTCCAAAATCCGATAACATTCAAAAAGCGTGAATTGAGATCTAATATATCCTCAATGTGAGATAGATAACAAAACTCACCAATTAAACGGTACAGAAAATTGAGAAATTTAAAATTTAAAATCGAGAATTTAAAAAAAAATTAAATGTAAAAAAATTTAAATTTAAAAATATTTTATGAAAAATAATAATAAATAATTATTTCATTATTAATTTTTAAAATATAAATTACGAAGACAATTTCCAAGAAGGAACTCAAAATAAATGTATAATTTATTAATATTCACTACAAAATAAAATCGGAAATTTATTAAAAATATTTGCTACTGCGTAGTTAAAATATATTATTATTATAAACTCGCCGTTCAGTCGCGATCGGAATACCATGATCCCTCATTATAAGCTGGATTACAAAAACCCGTGACAATACAATGCAGTTCAACATTAGAGTCAACAATATTAATGTTCAACACTAAAAATTCTCAACACTAAATTTTGATGAGAGAAAAAAAAATTTCTACCGCGGATAATTATTATTTAAATAACAGCAAACATCGTGAAATTAAAAATAATAACTTATGAATTATTATTATCGGGATTGTAAAATGTAACATTAAAATTTTAAATAACTTATTATGAAGTTAGTATTTTGTGACAAAAATTAATATGTAAATTTCGAGCAAATGTGCCAAATAAATCCTCCGAAGAGTTGACAACAACCGACGAAATGTAACAATTAAATTTTATGTAAAATTATTACGAAGTTATATTATGTAACAAAATTAACGTACAGAATTTCGATCAAATGTACCAAATAAATCCTCCGAAAAGAGATGGACACAAAGACGAAAAATGTAACATATGAATTTATATGAAATTATTACGAGACTATGTTTGTAACATTTGATTAACTTGAAAATGGAAGAATTTAATTTGGAGAGATTTTCAAAAAATAATTATTAAAGATTATAGCAAATAATTAATTACGTGTGATTAATTCCAATATATCCTCTTGAAGAGATGGTAATTAAAGCACAACATAAATAATCAAAATTTAATAAAAGATAGGAAAGTTCCCTTCCCAAAATGAATATTACAAAAAATAATTTATTAATTGTGTCGAAACACGTCAGCAATTCCATTGTGGTCACCATAACCCGTCGCACATACGTAGATTTTAATGATTTAGACGGCCAAAAGTATTTTTTTAAAAATCAATATAATGGTAAGGTATCTATTTAATTGGCGAGTCAACAGTTCTATGTACAATATAACATCCCCTCCCCCCTCCTTGGAAGAGCGGGAGTCGACTTTGATCAGTCGGAATTCGATAGTGAACAAGTGTGTACGTGTCGGCTCTCGGCGCTCTCCTAAACTTATAACTTTCCAAACGTGCATTATTCATTTCAAGCTAATATTTCCGTTTTAACTGTGATGGATTGCGATAATACAGGTAAGAACAATTTGTTTTCGTTACAGAAAAATTTAATTAACATTCTCTGTCATTCATTTTTAAAACGACAAACATCACTCTGTCAAATTTTTTTTTTTTTTAATATATTTAAATTCGAGTGCCTTTTTAATGTACTTATGAGTCCGTCCCTGTATTAATTTTCATTATACTATATAGTGCATATATGTAACTAACTAATTCCATAAGAAATAGCCGCGCAAAATCGCGCTTTTTTGAGCTAAGCCCTTTTGAAAGGCTCTTTGTCAAATATAGGAAATATTGAGTGTGCGATATTTTGTATTAAAATTGTTTTTATATTTGTTTCAGGTCTACCTACTACCTCGGGTACTAAAGTAGTGACTCGTCAATACATATTTGACCAACTACAGAGTCAAAATTTACCAACTTTAAATGAAAAACTTGACTATTATGAGAATTTTCTCCTTATGCGCTATGGGCACAACAAAGAGGCTAAAGAAGACTTTAAAAAAAGATTTTCTTATGTAAAATCACAAATTAAGCAACGATGGGTAAAGGCAAATAAACACCAAGATGTTTTCCTGAAAATAAACCAATCATGGTTAGAGGGAACATTCGAGATTCCCATTGAATCAGCCTCCTCGCAAGGTCGACCACCCAAGTCTTTTGGAGAACTAAGTGAGCGTAGTAAAAGAAGAAAAACGGAAGAAATAAGGGCCTCCGCAGGTGATGAAGTTATTGTTCACGCTGCTACATCTGTGTTGCAGACAACGGGACATAGGACCGCCTCGAAAGTGCTTAAAGATATTACGAACTCCCCAACACGGGCTAGTAAATATAGAAAAGCCTACAGTAGAGTTACCAACAACGATGAGGTACCTCAATTGACGCCTCTGCAAGCACTTAAGATGTTCGTTGAAGCTGATTTTACGAGACGACAGTATGAGATAGTAAGGGCAACAAATCCACAACATTTTCCTTGCTATGATCTTGTTTTGAAAGCAAAACAAGAGTGCTATCCGCCGAAAGAATCCCTAAGAATTACGGCTACTTGCGCGGAAAGTAATCTACAGTGCTTAATGGATCTAACCGTAACACGATTATCAAAATACCTAGAAGATGTGATAATCCGGCTTAACGAGCAAGAAAGGAAGTCGTTAATGATAATCTGCAAATGGGGTTGTGACGGTTCTCAGCAATCCAAATTTAAACAAATTTACGATAATGAGACTGATTCCGATGCCAACATTTTTATGAGTTCCTTTGTGCCTTTGCGCATTGTTTGTGGAAAAGAAGGCAGTAAAATTGTTTGGCAGAATCCAACTCCTTCTTCGTCAAGGTTTTGCCGTCCGATTCGATTCCGATTTGTAAAAGAAACAACGGACATAACTAAAGAAGAGATAAAATGTGTGCAGGAGTCCATTAAGCAACTGAACAAAACAGTTGTTACGTTGAATGAAGAGGAGTTTTCGTTTGGGCACCAACTCAAAATGACTATGATTGACGGAAAGGTGTGTAACGCAGCCACAGACACAAAGTCAACATCCCAGTGCTACATCTGTGGAGCTACTTCGAAAACCTTTAATGATCTATCGAAGAAAAATAGTGTAAACCCTCAAGCTTTGGAATTCGGCTTGTCAGTATTACACGCCCGGATCCGCATTTTCGAAAGCATTATACACCTTTCGTATAAACTGCCAGTAAAAAAATACAGGGAAAGAAAAACCGAAGAAGACAAGGCATTAGAAGCCCAAAAGAAGTTGGAAATTCAGGAGAGGTTTCGAAATGAAACCGGTTTGCTTATTGACATGCCAAAGGCCAACTTTGGCAACACCAATGATGGCAACACAAGCCGGAGGTTTTTTGAAAACCCCGAATTGGCTTCAGCCATCACAGGTATTAACTTTGAACTGATTTACAGATTCAAGGTTATTTTAGAAACTATTTCTAGTGGCCATAAAATTGATGCTGAAAAATATGATAAGTATGCGTACGACACAGCAAAATTGTACGTAGAACAGTATGGTTGGCACCCAATGACGCCAACTATGCACAAGATATTGGTACATGGAAGCCAAATCATAAAAAGTTCGGGGCTCCTTCCAATTGGACAGCTATCGGAAGAAGCTGCAGAAGCCCGGAACAAGCATTTCCGATCGTACCGGCTAAACTTTGCCAGAAAGTTTTCTAGGGAAGAATGTAACTTAGATGTATATTATAGGCTTTTGTTAAGTTCAGATCCCTTCATTAGTTGCTTGAGACAAATAAGAAAACCTTCACGTAACGCATTTCTACCTGAAACGGTTAAACTTTTATTACCTGGTGACCCAAACACAGAGTCAGTAGAGACATCTGGACCTGAAGATAACGATTTTTAATGTAATTTTATATTTAAAGAAAACTTGTTAAATTCTGTTTCCATTCATTTGTATTTTTTAGTGAATTTAGCTCTGTTATATATTACTGTTCTTTATAACCTGACAAATATATGTATGTTTTTATAAATATATACCTTTCCTTTATTTTAATTGAACTTAGAACTAAAATAACCCCAAAAATAATTTTGGCCGCCTAAATCATTGAAATCTATCTATGTGCGTCGGTCAGTGTGAACAAAACGGAATTACAACTAACCTTCCGTCAAATAATATTATTACAACAAAAAGGAAAAAAATCTCCCAAATCAAAAAAAAAGTTCCACATGGCAGTTATGATTAAATTACTTTGAATTTAACAAAGTTTTTTCAAAAATATACGCGATCAAAACGTAATAAAGGTGAAAGTAATTAGCAAAATAAAATTACAACGCATTTTGCGTGCAAAATGATGAGTCACAAAACAATAATAAACCGTGAACATAATATTTCACTTACCTCGCTATAAAAGCAATAAATGTTATTGTAAGCCGTGTTTTGTGCGGCAGCAAGAATCTAGAGCGGTCCTCGCTATGAAATTTTACCCATATTAGCAACAGAGTATTGTAAACTGCGTCTCGTCTAAACGCATAGTCAATAGGTGTACCTGAATAGCTAGAAACACAAAAGTAAGCATAGTGCAGCGATTAGTCACGTCCGTGGACGGAGTACCATTCTAAATAAAATTATCTCAAGGTGAACAATACGAAGTACAATCACAAAATAAAAATATAAAATAAATAACGAAATTCGTTATGAATCCCGGAGTACCAACGGCATAGAATTTAATGTATAAAAATTAATTAATTATATAAAAATAATTTAAAAAAAATAAATTAATTTAAAAGGTTAAAAGCAATATTAAAAATTCTTAAAAATTGAATACAATTTTTAAAAAGAAACTCAGCCAGGGGACGACGCAATCCAGGAAGACACACTCCAAACGACATTAAAAACACGAAGAACAGGCCAAATACTAATGTCACACATGAAAAAAAAAATCAATCCAAAATGCTAACCTAATTAAAATGTTAAAAATATCCGAGAAAAAAAACACGTTGGTGCGCCATTATAACCAGATTTCAAGGTTAAGGGGCACGTTGCCATTATGATGGGATTTAATCCCTCAATGGGTAACATGATGATAAAAGAAGTAGTAATAAAAAGAGTTATGAATTACAACATATTATTTATTTCTACAGCGTACAAAACCAGAGCAAACAAGAGATCTCAAAATATTCATGATTGAATTTAATCCTAGGGCGTGTGCGTCGGACCGAAGGCCTCCCGCATCGGACTTTTTAATAATAGGTAGCAATGTTAAATGGTGTGACTAGAAAAGTGAATTAAGAATAAGTAACATGAAACGTGCGTGTGTGTGACAAAAGTATTCTGACCTGTTATAAAGAGTAGAGGGCGCCAAACATCATTTTACATGACGTTAAATTTAGATGAGAAAGCAATGACCAGCAAGACGAATTATAATATGTTGCGTCATTGTTCCCCAAAAGATCGATGTCTCGGAAGTTCGTCCAATGTCGTTTGTCGCGTTCGCTGCGTCTTCCGGGATTGCGTCTATAGCCGGCGGGAGCCGTAATGGTACTGGCCGCTCGGGCGCGCTCGAGTTGCCGTCTCCTCTCCTCTTGTCGGAGTCCAGTGTTTACACACTCCGAATAATCTTGAAATGTAGCGGGTAGTAAAGAACTGCTACAAATTTTGAATGAGAGATCTAGGTATAATGCCAGTAGCCGAAATAATAATTAAGAGTATCATTTATTGTACAATTATAATCGTTAGCACGAGACTAAAGAAATTAATAAATAGAAATAATCCCAAGGTGTAATTAACCTCGATGAAGAATTAGTAGGTCGGTCTTATTTTATGTAAAAAAATAAATTTCATGGTGATTTGATGTTAAGTTATAAATTGTAGGTAGTAAAGAATTCTAAAATTGCATATCACATAAAATAAAAGAGAGAAACTAAGGACGGGTTGTTTCGGAGAATTTGAACAATTCATCAAATTTCAACATTCATTTTCGGGTTCTGTGAAAGACTTATTCAAGTTCTGTTTTCATATCATTGTAGGCTAGTTGCTTGACAAAACTGAAATAAAAACAGAACTTGAAAAAATCTTTCACAGAACTTGAAAATGAACGTTGAAATTTGATGAATTGTTCAGATTCTCCGAAACAACCCGTCCTAAAGGAATGAATGCATGTTGGTCGAACGCCATCCCGCGTAGTCTTCTTTTCCGTAAGTCAGACTGCAAGCGCTGTCACTAGAAAACTGCCGTGTCATCTTGTATTCTTCTATCAGCCAAGCTTGAAACAGATGTCCGTCAGTGTCGCCAGATATAAGGCGTCTCACCAATAATAAAAATAACGGGGTACTTGACTATCCCGTTACAAGTTCCCAAGAGCCTAAAGATGCAGTGTTAACCTCTATAGTAATTTGAGTAAGTTCAGACCTAAAAAAAATGATCTTATTTATAAATATGTTTGTTGTGTTGTTAGGTCACAGTGCGGACGTTGGACAAACTGCCGATCATGTCACATATCTCCCACCAGTTCATGCGGAAGACCTTCTTCACGTTGGCCTTCTGCGAGTGCTGTCGCCGACTCCTCTTCACCGGATTCTACTGCAGTCAGTGCAACTACAAGTTCCACCAGCGATGTGCCGACAAGGTGCCCAGCATGTGTCACCAGGTAACAAGACAATACAGTACCAACATGGTTAAACTTAAATTTCTAGGCATAAGAGGACTACTTTTCGAATGGATCAAATGAGAGGAAATTACTAGTTCGAATTGGCAATTACTGTGACCAGTGGTGTCCCTCAAGGATCATTTCTGGGTCCAGTTCTGTTTATTTTGTACATCACAGATCTGTATACCACAATATAAACAGACTCCAGCTGTTTCAATTGTTAAAAAGGGATGCATATACAGTGGTGCCTCACACAACGAACTTAATTCGTTCCAGGAGCAAGTTCGTTATGCGAAAAGTTCGTTATGTGAAACGCGTTTTCCCATAACAATACATGTTAAAAAAAATAATTCGTTCTGTAGCATAAAATATGGTAAGATGACATAAAAAAAAGATAAATTTTTTGTTATTATTTTTATTTAGATACATCTAAAAACATAATGAAAAAAACACACATTTTTTAATTTTAAGAAATAATCGAATCTTGCACATCTTCATCCATTTTCCGCCGATGGTGCAGTGAAAAACCTGTCCAAAGTCGTTTGTTTCTCTCTTTTCTTCAACATCTGCCGGAAATAACGGACAAGAGTATCGGAGTACAGGTCGTTGATCCTGTTTGCTTCAGCGGAATCCGGATAGTGGGCATTGGTAAACTCCTGAACTGCTTTCCATTTGACCAGGATGTTCTTGATGTCAGCAGTTGGAATTGGTTGATTGTTTGATTGTTGCTCCTCGTTATCAGATGACGCTTCCCTTTGAGCATTGTCCTGTTGTTGGGCCAGAAGTGTTTGGAGCTCTTCAGTTGTCAGCTCTTCTTTGTGTTCCTCAATAAGCTCCTCTACATCCTCTTCCTCTACCTCTAATTCCAACCTTTGGGCCACTGTGATGATGTCCTTCACCACTTCTGTGTCATCAACTACTGCTTCTTCCTGAATCCACGAAGGCACAAGCATCTTCCAAGCAGAAATGAGGGTCCTTTGTGACACTTCTTCCCAGGCCTTCTGTATAAGTCGTATTGCCAAAAGGATATCAAATTTCTCCTTCCAAAACATTCGGATAGTCATATTGTCTCCACCAAACTCGCATTCTTCAAACACCTTATTAAAGAGGGCTCTAGTGTAGAGTTTTTTAAAGTTCGCAATAACTTGCTGATCCATTGGCTGGAGAATGGATGTGGTGTTTGGTGGCAAATACTGCACCTTGATAAAAGGATAATTTTCCTGCAATATTTCTTCTAGGTCTTTTGGGTGAGAAGGGGCATTGTCAAGTATCAGAAGGGCTTTGAGCGGCAGTTCTTTTTCCAACAAGAATTTCTTCAGGGCAGGAGCAAAGGTTTCCAGAATCCATTCGTTGAAGATAACTTGGGTCACCCAGGCTTTTTGATTGGACTTCCAATGGACGGGCAATTTGGACTTAATAACGTTATTTTTCTTAAAAATTCTTGGATTTTCAGAGTGATAAACCAATAGAGGTTTGATCTTGAGGTCTCCGCTGGCATTAGACGAAATCATAAGGGTAAGTCTGTCCTTCATGGCTTTGTGTCCTGGCAATTTCTTCTCTTCTTTTGTAATGAATGTTCTGCTCGGCATTCTTTTCCAGAAAAGACCCGTTTCATCGGCATTGAACACTTGTTGTGGGCAGTATCCTTCATCCATAATAAATTTTTGAAAATTAATAGAGAACTTTTCTGCTTCTTTTTTATCAGCACTGCCAGCCTCACCATGCATATTAACGCTGTGGATTCCATACCTTTTCTTAAATCTAAAAAACCACCCCCTGCTGGCTTTGAAATCTTCTTTATTATCTTGATTGCTGCTACTTCCAGGGATGTTTTTCTTTAGATCTTCATAAATTATCTTGGCCTTGTAACAGATAATATCTTGGGTTGTTACGTCACCTTTCACCTGCCTGTCCTTAATCCAAATCGCTAATAGCCTCTCCATTTCCTCGTGGATTGAAGATCTATGTTTTTCATTAAATAGTTTTGATACTCCTTTGGCTACTTTGGCTGATTTTATTGCATCCTTGTTTTTCAAAATGGTGAAAATGGTGGTCTTGTTGAGGCCAAACTCTTTGACGAGGTCACACTGTTTTACCCCACATTCACTCCTTCTAATTATTTCCTGTTTCATTTCAAGAGAAATCACCTTCCTGCTTTTTTTAGAACCCATCATATAAAAAAAATGTTGAGTTTATCTTAAAAGGACGACTGCCGTGATACGTGTGCGATTTAATTCGTAATGAAGAACGATTGCTGCGATACGTGCGTAAGTTAAGCGTACTACGCAGTGACTAACGAGTCTAACGACTGCCTGCGCGGGAGGATGCAATTAATCGGCAGTGATCGTAGAAGATCGGGCGACTTCGTTGTGTGAAGCGAAGTTCGTTGTATGAATCGTGAAATGAACGAAAAGGAAGTTCGTTGTGTGCAGCATTCGCTGTGCGAGGCGTTCGTTGTGTGAGGCACCACTGTAGTTGCGTCAACAATCACTCCTTTTCTCTAGAAGGGTAGGCAGAGAGGACGGACCGCCAAACAACTCGGTCTTGACACACACTTCTTGCTTCATTCACATTCATACATCGTCTCATACATACTCTTCTATTATTCTGACTCCGACATGGCCCGACTCAAGTATCTGATTCACTTGATCGTGCCATGTCTTCATCAGGCGTCACCGAGTTCTCCTACCATTTACATTTGCATCATATTCTTCAATCATTTGCTCTACATGCCCAAAATATCTAAGCGTCCTTTTCTTAATCTTACCTGTTACACTTAACAAAAATTTTTTTTATCTGACACCTCACAAGAACGTCCCTGCCTGTCTGTATAGTGCAAAGACAGTGGAACTATGTCGCCACCCGGTTGGGCAACATTATAAGGTGGGTAAAGGCAGTGGCTGTAGTTAGTGATTTATTAATGCGGGTCTTGAAGAGGCCCGGATTATATGAAGGAGGAAAAACAGATGCCGGTAGCTTGTTCCAAATACGAGCCGATTTACCAAAAACAAGTTGAAGAAACGACCCAATCTCATGAAGCCAACTGTGAACGGGTGTTCCGCTCATGTCCATCGAGTTTCACGCACATGTACCGGTGCACCGGGGTTCAATGCTGCTAGCTCCTTAGAGCGGGCTACATTAAAATACCTGTAGAACATTTTTTTTTAAGGGCGGAGACGTTTTACACTTACTTTCAGTGAGCACTTAGGCCATAGGCCCATTGTGCTATCTCCAATTTTACCGAGCAATCCTTTAACAACAACCCAGTCCCTTTAGTAAAGTTCACCAAGGTTGTCACTGGGTATGTGGCTATGTCTTCTGGCTCTACTGTATGTCTTCCCAGGTATGTGAGTTCAGTTCCCACCAGGGCAGGACATTGGCACCAAAGGTGAATTGGAGTCTCTTCATCCTCTTCACATTTCCTGTATTTTTTCATGTTTTCCACTCCCAATATCTGCATGTGTCTCCTGAGATGGCAGTGTCCCGTTAGTAGTCTTACCAGTTCCCTCAGTGAGTTTCTGTCCATATCGAGTAGTTTCTTGGTTCGTCTAGGGTCTGGACCTTTTATGAGTACTTTGGATTGTCTCATTCCAGGTGCCCTCTCCCATTCTTTGCGGTACTGGGATTTGACCCACCTATCAAGTGGTGCTTTCGCCCCTTTCCTTGCTATCGTCAGCCCGCTCGTTGCCCTCAGTAACTTTATGTCCTGGTACCCAGATTAGGGTTATTTTATTGATGGTAGCGAATTCTGTAAGAACAGTCCTGCATTCCATCACCAGGCTGGAGCCGCATCGGTTACTTCCCAGTGCCATTAGGGCTGTCTGGCTATCGGAACATATGCTTATGTTCTTATTCCTGTACCCGATACGTATATTCTCCTGTGCGCAGTCCAAGATGGCTTCCATCTCAGCTTGAAACATAGTACAGTGTGTTCCTAGAGGTATACTGACTTCCCTCTTGGATCCCTGCAGACAGACTCCGGCCGCTGTTCCCTCCCCCATCTTGGACCCATCTGTGAACCGGATTAGTTCCTGGTTGGAGGTAGGATCTGGAACCGTGTCCTATTCCTCCCTTGTGGGGCAGATCACCCCAAACTTCTGTCTGAAGAACTACCTGTATAACATACTTAGTGGTCAACATTGCAAATGTGCATTAAGGTTAAACGCAACGCTCGTTGGATTCTACGTGTTCACAGATGGCGTTAATTAATTAATTTTGTTTAAATACGCTTTTGCAAGGTATTGCTTCACAGTATTAAGACAAATTATTTGTTTGCGCCCTCAGCAATCGGTCTGTTAACAATGGATTTTCAATCAGAAGAACAGAATCCTTTGCACAGAATCAAGTAGGTTTATCAAGTATTTTAGGGATCCAGTCCAGAGGTGGCTCCCAAATTTAATTGTTGGACGTACTTGAGATGTGTACAGGGTTAGCCGAGTCACTATTGAAGAATCTGCTAGACCTATACAAGACGCCCAGTTTCTTGGAAGCCAGATTTACTTGGCCTTCTATGGAACCCTGATATGTTTATAGAGATATCACCAATATTAATATATATGATTATTTTGCCGCAGGTGCGAATGACGGACACATATTACGCAGCCCTCCTGGCGCAGAATCCGGAGACGCAGGCCGGCATACTTCACTTCCCGCCCAACTTTGAATACCAGCAGATGGTACCGCAAAATAACAAGTTAGTATTTCCACTTCTTGTGCACTTTGTATCTGGTGAGCATTCTCGAAATATTCTAACCTTTATATATATATATATATAATTTCCCAAGTTCCTCTTTCCCATCTCATTCCCCTCCGCACTACCTTCAGCCTAACAACATACCCCAATTGGGGATGCCACAGTCTCACTGGCTCCAGACGGTTGGGAGCAATTGGGAGTCGTGTGCGGTTTTCACATAAAAAAATAGTATTGTTTATTTATAATACTAGCTGTACCCGGCCACATGTAGCTGTGACTCAGTTTGCGAACTTCTGCAACTCATAAACTTATGAATACCTCCAATAACAACACGATAAAATACACTATTCCAACACACACATGACGGCCGGCATAGTCCAGTGGTAACGCATTGGACTGCCATTCCGAAGGTCGCGGGTTCGAACCCGGCGTGCGCAAATAAATTTTATTTGATTTATTTGTGTTATTTCACAATTAATTAATTAAAATAATATATAGTATATTTGCGGCACGTTCCAGAGTGGAAGATACTACCAGTATCGCCCTGGTGTAAGACCACCATTCAGAATTGAAACGTTGCTCCAAATGGCTTTAGCCGTGTTTAGTGACTAGATCTGAATAGCCAGGTACTTCTCCACCTTCCTCTTTCCCTTCCCCACTTACCTTCAGCCTCACAACATCCCCCAATTGGGGATGCCATAGTCTCACTGGCTCCAGACGGGAGCAGTTGGGACTCTTGTGAGGTATTCACTATAAAAAAAAAAATTAAAAAAAAACACATAAGCGCAATTACATTGCGAACTCCCCAATACAAGCGTTTCACATTTTAGGAAACCAATACTTAGGTGATGTCGATATACAGTGGTACCTCAACATACGAGAGAGAGTTTTTACAGAGAGATAGAGAGATCCGGCGAGCGAGTGATTTTTTGCTTTGAGTTACGAGCGAAATTAGGAAATCAGGAACTGACGACTGAGGAGATACAAGAGTTACAGTCACAGCAGCATGCGGATGTTATGCAAGAAATTGGTTTCGAGGAGTCAGAGGAGGAGGAGGTTATTTCTACAAGTGAGATAAAGCAGATCTTAGGAATGTGGGAGAGAGTTTCATAGTTTGTGGAAAAGAAACACCCAGAAAAAGTTGCAACAGGTCGTGCATCTGACCTTTTTAATGACACTTGCCTGACTCATTTCCGGAACATTCTGAGAGGGAGGAAGAAACAAACCTCCTTGGAAAAATGTAGTGAAAAGGGCAAAGACTAGTAAGGATATCTAATTTATTTATTTACATTCTCTTTTTTGTTTTTGTACAATAAATATTTGTCATTTATAAATACGTTTTTATTATTCAAAACCACGTAACAAAAATAACTGGGGTGACATTTTGGGGGTTGGAACGGATTAATGGTAGTCTAATTGTTTTGTATGGGGAAATCAGCATCGATATACGAGTAATTCAAGATACGAGCAATTCAAGATACGAGCAAGGTTACGGAACGAATTAAACTCGTATGTCGAGGTACCACTGTAAAAGATTTATTCCAACACTATTCCTAAATAGAAGTTGTATTTTTGTAAACCAGTCAAATCGCTGTATTTTTTAATTCTAGTTTTATTTTTGTTTTTGCTTGTATTTTTTAATGTCATTTTATTTTTATTATTTCTTTCTTATGTTTATGTACCTGCTGACAAACTACATTAGTTTAGCAGGTTTAAATGTTAATAAAAAAAATTAAAATTTGTCTGTCATCCCACTTTCATGTAAAAGCCCTCTGGGCGTTGAACAAATAAATAAAAAAAATTGACGTTTGTTACTGCTAGTGCCTCGGCGTCTAAAATAGGAATTATCTGCAACTTACCAAGGCTTAAGCGGCCGATTTAGCCTGCTTAAATTTGAGTGAGTAATGTGGCACATAGCGAGGATACGTACCGACTGATATACCGGGACTAAATCAAATAAGAGTAATAATAAGACAAGTAATCAAATAATCAGCTTTTCGTTTCATTCAAGAGTGGCCATTTTATAAATTAAAACAATGTTACTACTAATTCATTCATATCATTCTTACATGAGCTCGCCCCGACTTGCAGTGCGTGTTGTTTGTTTTCTTCAGTGTTTTTATTTAGATTTATGAAAAATGTAATAAAACTTCAAGGAGAGAAAAAAATCATTTCTCTGAATAGTATGTACATAGTTAATTCTGGGAAAAACTGTTTACGATAGATGTATAATTTTTTTTTAATAAACTCACTATCTGATAAGGTAGTATAATTCCATGGGTGAAAAGAACAACAGGAAAAGTCAATATTTAGTCACTAAACGTTGACTCGTTCATTTCACCAGCAGAATTTACGAAAACATATTTTTGCAAAAAATAAGTAAGTTATTGCGAAAATGACACGGCGCAAATTTACCTTCCGCACATCGCTGAAGTTCATATTAGCTTGGGCGAGCTCCGCTTTCCAAAGGTAAAAAACAACTCGTTATTTTAAAAAACGAAAGATGTATGTATTCCCGAACTTTTTTTGGTTTTGGACAAGCGGGCCGAATCTTTTCTGATTTTTCGTTTGAGAGTCGTTAATATTGTTTTCAATGATGGAATAAATCAATAGATATTTGAAAAATTCATAAATAGATAAGGAAGAATAAATTAACAATTAATTATGCAGGGCGTGGTCTTGAGTGAGCTTGGGCCCAGCGCTTACTCAGGAGTGGCGTTTGGTGCTGGTAGGCCGCGGTCAACACCGTGTTGGCGGAGGCCATTAGCTGCATCCTGGCTCCAGTGACCCGGTGTCTCATCAGGCCTGCAAATCCATTTAGTCCTGATTCCGTGAACATTGTCGGTCCGCTGATGTATCTTCGGTACCCAAATATGATTCTACAGGCGTCATTATATTGGATTCGGAGTCGTTCCATCGAGCAAGTTCGGTAGTGACACCATGTCTCACACGTATACAGGCCAGTACAGAATGCGTTGAACAATATTGCTGCATTTGCAAAATCTGCGGGCAATCATATTAGACACTATGCTTAGGCTTCTCTTATGTAAAATACATAAAACTCGTGGTAATTGTCATGGTATTGGCTTTATTTAAATATGTCCTTGGAGCATATAGCATATGGGCACCGCGGCTGGCTCGAAACAAAGCGCAATCTGGAAGTTCATTTTCTGACTACTTTTTCAAGCAGCTGGGGCCGTATATTGGCAATAATATGGTTAATGTTGGCTTCCAAGTCGTCCGTCATCTATGGTTTTGGAGTGATGAAAATCCACAAGCCATTATTGAGGCACCGTTACATAGATAACATTTTATCAAATTGCTCTTCCAAAGTTTGTAAATGATTTCGATACCCTTCAGTATCTTCTAACATTCTATTGACTAATATTAATCTCTCTCAATATAGTATTAGATGCACCTCTATCATTTCTTCTTAGAATCCATTTTATAACGACACAAATATGACGTTTATATTGCCATGTTTATTCCGCAAAATATATTTATTTTAATTAAAACATGTGAACGAAATCTTGCTCAATTTTTGTCATTCAATCAAATTTAATTGACTAAAAGTGAGACATAGTTAATCTCAACCAAATTTGTCCAATTTTTTTTCCTTTGATATTTGAAAAGCCAGCCTATTAATAGGTTGATTGATTGAATGTATTGACAGATTGATTGATTGATTGCAGACACCCGAGATCGCTGAACCAGCAGGACCGCTCAAACTCGGCGCCCAATGTCTGCATCAACATGGTGCGGCCCGTAACCCTGGCCGAGCACCAGCACGCCGCCAAGCGCATGAACCTCCAGGTAACCTAACCTAACTACAACAAACGCAATCTTTGAAACTTTATTCGTCATTTGTTTTACCTATGTGTAACTTTCCTCTATAAGGCCCTTTGTACACTGGGATACGCAAGTATCCAATACTTGAAGTGTCAAGTGGTGACTATCGACGTACATCTGCGTAGGTTCGTAGACACTACACAGGTACGCGTTGCTGACTTGTGGGCGACGCCGGTCTCTCGCTACGAGCTGGGGGAGGTTGTTCTAACTCAAATTCTGGAATACTTGCTTGCGAAAAATGATTGTATTTCTTGTTTCAAATCAAATACTCTTTTCAACATTTTGGCACGGGTCAGCCATCTTACTTCTGCATAAAGTGTAATATGTCATTATACTGTGAATCCAAAGACTTGAGAATCTCTTGGAACTGATGGTGAAGGGGTTGACCCTTCGACTTAATAAAGTTCACTGTTTTGATGACCACCTTCCTGACATGATCTATTTTAAGGGGGGGCTAGGGTTAATTCGTACGAAAAAAGGCATTTTTTTGTGAATTTTTTGTGACAACACAGTTAAAATTTCTTTATTAAAAGCTCATTTGCATACAATTGTTTGAAAGACTTACTAGGGGGTATTTCACTATCTCTGATTATGTTCTGACTATGCACTTATCCGCGGATTAGTCATTTTTTCGTTTTCACTATATCTGAATAACGCTAACGCTCGGGTTAAAGTTCGATTTGACTAATCAGTGCTCGAACTTCACGTTAGGCGCTATTCCTCGAATCAAAGATGGCGTCAAAACATTCCGAGTTTGACAGCGGAGAAGTGAGTCGAATTTTGTTGCGAATTATTATGGATACCGAGGTTTTTGATTTACAGAAGCAGGTGAAAGGGCGGCGATGCGAAGGCCGCGAGTTTTAAGAGCTCGAATGAATTTGAATGCTTGTATGATCCATCCTGAATTATTTGATTGTGTTCAAAATAAGAAACAATGTATTATAATTCGACACGAATCTATCTAAAATGGCCTGATAATCAACATAACATAACCAAAAAAATGCACACTTTGCGGTGTGCGGACTGTGGCGGGAAACTGGATGACGGCGTTGACCACAGATCAATTGGCGTTGACGCTAGCATTCCATAGACATTGCGGCAAAACACGACAGGCGTGGCAGTAGATGGGGTAACTGCAAACATTTTGCGATGTTGCCAGACTATTTCGAGTGTTATCTATCCGGAAGCTCGGCAACAATGGTGAAACGGTCGTAACAAAGTTATTCTGATCTTTAAAGCCAGCCAACGGCTAGCTAGTCAGATATTTAGCCCGACATAGTGAAATACCCCCTTACAGTTGAGAATGTTAAAGATGTCTTCTATAGAGGTTCTTAAAGAGATTGTGGAAGAAGGGTTCTCTCTCTCGGAGACCGTGGACCGGACTAAAGTAAATCAGATCCAATGCATTTTCTTTTTTATTTATTCTCATTATCTCTACCGAATCCGTAGTAACCAAATAACACATGTTTATTCCAGTACGATAGTTCCCGTGCAACGGTGCGTGCTGCCGGCCCCCCGCCTCCACCCTCACCGCCCCCCGGCGCCCCTCGCGCCGCGCATTCCACGCAAGCCTCCCCCACAGGCTCACTACGCCCGAGGCGGCCGCGCGCCCGCTCCGCCGACGAGAGCAACAAGAACCTGCTGTCGCCGCGCGAGAGCCTCGACGATTGGGTCATACACGCCGAGGAGATACTGATCGGGCCGCGAATAGGTAACCAATATTATAATTGCCCAATCTTCACCACCAATACAAAATGTAAATCTCCTTGAACAAATGAATATAACACCGTTTGCATCCAATCCTAGGAAACATTTCCTTGCAAATAGAGTTGTAGCAGCATGGAACGAACTTCCACAACATGTTATCCATGCTACTAATATAAATCGATTTAAAACTCCATTAATTAAATTAAATTGAATCAACCCAATTATTGTGAAATCCATAGAATAAAGAATAAGACAAGAAGTGACTTTGTAGCAGTTCACTTTTGCCCTGCTACAAATTATCAATCTTCATTCAAGACGGGTAAGTTTTTAGATTCTCACGGCCAAAAGCATTTTTATTGTTTGTTTTTGGGGTGTTATGCCGTGTTGCGCTAACTCCTTCTTTAGCCGACATTTCGGCTAAAGAAGGAGTATTAAGGAGGATATTCACATCGTATAATATAGATCAGTTTTAGAAACATATACTATCACATCGAGAAACGTCTGGACGCGAAACACAAAGCTGGTTGGTTGCTGGGAAGTAAATTATGAACATTTATAAAAGTGTCTTAACTAAATACTTAAACGAAATATTCGACTCTGAAAATAGAACCGAATTTTTTTGCCGAATTTGGACTTCGCAAATTTGTTCATAACGTGGCGAGTAATTTGCGCTACCATGTAAAAATGTCTATTCATTCAAAAGCAGATTTTACTTTTAAGAAGTAAATGGTGATATTATAATGCGAGATGCCTATTTACTGTCAGATTGATTTATTGACGAATTACAGTCAGCTTCACCCCCTTCGTTCTTCAACAGTTGATTTTACCCCTCGCCATTATCTTCTCGTCTATTAATTCCTATGTCTGTGTATGGAAGGCACTTCTAGTGTTATTCTTCATTCTATGTTGAAATCAAATATGAGCGCATCAGCAGAATACTGCCTGTGCATAATGTATTTAATGTCCTTGTTGTATTCCAGGATCCGGCAGTTTCGGGACCGTGTACAAGGCTCACTGGCACGGCCCCGTAGCGGTGAAGACCCTTAATGTAAAGACTCCATCAGCTGCGCAGCTTCAGGCCTTCAAAAATGAGGTAATTCTTTTTTTTTCAGTTTTTGAAACGAGGGAAATTTTTTGAAAATGTTGATTTTTTAATTTGTACTTCAAATAAGTTTTTATTAAAAACTGAAGAAGTGATCTTTACTGGTGTAAAATCATCACCATTCAGAATCAAAATGTTGCTTGAAATGACTTTATCCGTGTTTGGTGACCAGATCTGAGCCCCTGTGCCCACATGATGCGTAGGTGGGGCCTTAAAGAGTCGGCGATGTGTGAATGCGGTGCGGTAAAGACCAACAAAACATGTGATCCACAAATGAGGTCTACAGGGCAACGCCTGTCCCCCTCTGATCCCCCATCGTACGAAAGAAGAAGAATAGCCGAGTACTTACCCACCTTTCTCTTTCCTATCTCCTACCTCTACACACTATCTTCAGCCTCACAGCATACCCCAATTGAGGATGCCGTAGTCTCACTGGTTCCAGACGGTTGGGAGCATTTGTAAGAAACATCGAAAACTGAATTCAATTAAAATTATCTGTATGTGTTTGGGAGGCCCTGGGAACCATTTATTGGATAACCAACACCTCTGCCATAGGTCACCCAAGTAGTTCGCAACATTTGGCGATTTAGCAGGGGTGCCCGGGTTCATCGGGTGAGGTGTGTGCACGATGCGGCTGCCCATCAGCTGCGTGGCGTGCCAGATGGGAAGACCCTTTAACCTCTCCAATTGGTCTCTCTTGACCCATCGCACTTGCCGCAGTGGGAGGGATAGATCACTAGATTCCTACCCACGCCTCATACCTTTTTCCTTCCTTAGAACTTCCTCTCAATTCAATTCAATTCAATTTGTTTATTAATTTCAAAAACATTACAAAATTGTTAATTTTAAAGCGTTTTTAAAATAATTTTTATAATAAGAATTAAAAGCTTAATATTTACAGTGTGTATATCAACTATACCAGTGATAATAAAGCTTGCCTTTTAAAGGAAGCTTCATTGATGGCAAACATGTCGATATCCGAATTGATTCTGTTCAACAGCAAGATTGCTCTCCCCGCAGGCATGACCATTGGCAAGTTAGTTCTGCAGGCCGGGAGATAAAATAGTCTATGTTGTCGGTGACGCAGATAACCATCGGGAACATAGAAATGAATGCTCTCCATGATGACCGAGTTTTTAAACCATCCACGAATCAGTCTAAAGAAATGTGTAGCAATGCGCACATCTCTCCTGACCCGTAGATAGTTCATTCCGAGCATACCCAGAGCCACGGGTAGTAGCCATACTCCCTCATGTAGAGAAATGTCAAGAATTTCTTCTGAACTCTCTCCAACATGAGAGAATACTTTACCTGGTGTGGACTCCAAATCACCGACCCACTTTCAAGTCTACTCCTTATTAAGGAATTAAATAAAACTATAATTTTTTTTTTTTTTTTTTTTTTTTTTTAATTATTGTACGACAGACAGGTAAGTCCAATTATGGTACAATTTTATTAAAACTAACAATACATGTACATATATTTTTTAAAACATGGTATAGTGATATTAAACACATCTATATCCGCTGGTAGGGCATTTAGTAAGGTCATACCTCTTGTCATGCTATGTCGGGCAATGACATCTGTCCGACCCTGCGGTATACAGAATAGGTCGTGGCTACGATTTCGACAGTATTTATCGGGAACGAATAATCCACAGCATGACAGGAGATATGGGCAATCGATAAGGTTTTTTAGTAACTTTAATTCAAATACCATGAGTCCGGCATTACGCCTAGTCTCCAGGCTTTGGTAATTTGTCTCCTTTAGCAGTTCCACGTGATGCATGAATTTCGGATATATTCCGTATGATCGCATGTAAACATACCTTAGGAATTTTTTTTGAATTTGTTCAATCATATTTATGTATTTAAGTTGATAAGGTATCCAGACAGTACTGGCGTACTCCAGCTTGCTTCTGACCACTCCGTTGAACATGGAGGTCATTGCTTCTTTGTTATTGAATTGTTTGCAAGTTCTAATTACAAAACCAAGAGTTTTGGAGCAAGCCGAGGTAAGCTGGACTATGTGGTTTGAAAATGTCAGCTTGGGATCAAAGATCACCCCAAGGTCCTTGATGATGGTCCTTGATGATAAGCACCCGGTTATCTCTGAAATTCCTTGCAGTGCGTAGAACAAAGCCCAGAATTCTAAGTGAAGTGCTACGTGCCGCCTCAATATGAGCATGAAATGTCTCTCCTTTCTTTCCTTAAAAAATACACTCCACACAGCATCCCCTGATATGACATAGGCCCTGAGGGAAATTATTTTCCTCAGAGCCTCCTATGTGTTTTATCATATCATTCATGACCGTAGAAAAAAATCAAATACATTATAAGTTTATGCAAAATATTCCTATAGAGGAATGGCTGTACTAACATCTGTTCTACTGTCTGGTATCTTGAACTAGTTGTGGCGCCATGGAAAATGACAATTTTGGAAAATTATCACGATTAATTGATTATTTTTTCCCCACAGGTGGCAGTGCTGCGCAAGACCCGTCACTGCAATATCCTCCTGTTTATGGGCTGCGTTTCTAAGCCGTCTCTGGCCATCGTGACGCAGTGGTGCGAGGGCTCCAGCCTCTACAAGCACCTGCACGTCTTCGAGACCAAGTTCCAGCTGCTGATGTTGATTGAGATCGCCCGCCAGACGGCGCAGGGCATGGACTATCTGCACGCCAAGAACATAATACATAGGTAAGACCCGCCACTCTGCGACATCCTGCTGTTCATGGACTGCGTGTCCAAGTGAGACGTAAATGCGTGATGTTTCGAGGCTAGGTACCTCTTTACTGACCGATTGAACCGTCAAAACGCCATGGTGATTAGTCAAGTTTTTCACTGTTTTAACCCTACTCTCGGCGTAATATTTACACCGCGTTTATAAGAGGGGTGTTTTTATTGACCGTATATTAGGAATGCAGCATCTAATTCGCCAATTAACCGTGCTCTTCATACTCTTAAATAATATTTGTCTAAACTCAAACGTTGACATTTTTTCGGACTCACTGCCCAAATTCAAAAGTGGCATCATGTCAATAATATAAAATGTTCAATGCACATAAATATACACACACACACACACACCTATGCACTCACACGTTACCTGGTAATTAAGGAACAAACATACCACTTAGCAGACATTACAAGGAAACATATACAGTAAAACTCGCTTAAGAAGTTCCCACTTAAGAAGTTTTCACGCTTAAGAAGTTTTGATTTTTGGTCCCTTGAAAATTCCATACAAAAAACACGATTTTTTCCCACATAAGAAGTTTTAGAGCTAAAACTGCTTCCCGCTTAAGAGGTTTTAGAAATCCGGCGGTAAAATCAACACAAACGAAATATTGTGTCTAAAAATATCTAAAATGAACCTTTTTCCAAGTCATAAATTGAAAGACGTTGACTGAAACCCATACCTAGTACCTGAGACCATAAAACCCTTTGTCGGCCGCCGGGCCGTAAGCCGTAACCTGCCGTAACCAATAAATAAACCAAATACCCCGTCTCCTAATCCCCTAACTAGGTAAAATAGCAATGGAACGAATAAACAATGCGGAATTATGTAACAAATGTGCAAGCGTCTTTAAGGCCGAAATAACATGAAAGATTATATTAAACTCAACCTTAATGACAACGTGGGCTAGATCTACATTTGCATACATTTGACGCCTCCTTCAATAATCTTCCCTTTGATAATGAACATAGAGATGTTTCGTAATATTATTGTATAAAATTTTATTCCATCGAATTTGTAAAACACGAAAAACTTTTGATAATCTATCGGATCACGGTTAATACGGAATATTTCACCTTTAAATACATAACAACATGATTATATGACGGGGGAGATGGTAAAATATGCATTATAATTACGTTTTTTTCATTCAAACATCAAAAATTGCCGTGCATCATGTTTCATCTGACATTTGTCGTAAATTAAGTTTGAAGGTTAGGAAATACATATGCATAAATTTAAAATGTAGATTGAAACGCATGATAACTAGAAGATGTATATTATATATATATTTTTTTGACTGCTTGGATCATATGAGCTTGTTTTCATGACAATTTAACGTAGGTAGCAGGTCATAGGAATGACGTATGCCTTGGACTCGAGTTATTAAATGGCTAAAATTGAATCCCACTTAAGAAGTTTTTTTTCCCCGGTCCCTTGGAGAACTTCTTAAGAGAGTTTCACTGTATTATCATAGGTACCCAACATGAATTATTTAATTCCTGTAAATTGTTTCATCACTGTAACTACAATGTACTGTTTGATTCTATAATATAAAATAAATAAATTGATTTATTAAAATTAAGATAACGCTTTTTATAGCATGAAATTGTTGCCCCTTTATGGCAGCTAGTGAAATTGTCTTCCGTTGAACTCGGGTGCTGCCTGGAAAAGTGCGATCTTCGAGTGTTCCTCAAATTCGCTAATATCGACCCACCGAATTTCATACATCAACATATACATGATGATTCATCAGTCTTCATGCACGGCAGAACTGCGTCGCATTATTATTATTATTATGTGCAGAGCAGGCAGCATTTTGCTGATGCGCTCATATCTGATTTCACAACAAGTTTGCCAGTAATCGAGTTGTTTTAAGTTTGAACTAAGTCCTTTCTTCTCTCCAAATGTGAATCCAATAGAGCTTTGAATTGATTTATATTTGTTGCATCGATGACATGTTGTGGGAGTTTGTTCCAAGCATCCACTACTCTATTTGCAAGGAAGTGTTTTCTAGGATTAGATGCAAAAGGTGTCCACGGAGATTTATATTTTTATTAGTAGTGAAGATTTCTTGGATGCTAGGGCAACTGTAATGTATCGGTTCCATAGACATATGAATATTAGTAGACCTGCCCTAAGTGATTAAAAGCGTATTATCCCCACTCCCCATACCGGTTCCATTGGAGCCGGCTGGGCTCGCGTATGGCTTCCCGTGAATCTTGAGAATGTGACGTCATCATTCTTGTTCGAACTAGCGTCGAGCTATGGTCGAGGCATTTTACGAAATAACACGGCAAAACGGTAGCTTAGCTATGAAAACTTGTAAAAATAGATGTGAAAAAGAGAATAAACCCAATTGTCGTATTACATTCCATATGTAAGCATTATTTTAAGCGTAATTACATCGTATAATATGGATCAGTTTGTAGAAACATACAAGTGATTAAAAGCGTATTATCCCCACTCCCCATACCGGTTCCATTGGAGCCGGCTGTGCTCGCGTATGGCCTCAAGTGAAATTTGAAAACGTGACGTCATCATTCTTGTGCGAACTATGGACGAGGCATCTTCGGTTCATTTTACGAAATAACACGGCAAAATGTTGACTTGTACTATGAAAACTTGTAAAAATAGATGTGAAAAAGAGAATAAACCCAATTGTCGTATTACATTCCATATATAAGCATTATTTTACTTTATTTTAAGCATATTCACATCGTATAATATGAATCAGTTGTTACTATCACATCGAGAAACGTCTGGACGCGAAACACATAGCTGGTTGGTTGCTGGGAAGTAAATTATGAACATTTATAAAAGTGTCTAACTAAATACTTAAACGAAATATTCGACTCTGAAAATAGAACCGAATTTGGACTTCGCAAATTTGTTCATAACGTGGCGAATAATTTGCGCTCCCATGTAAAAATGTCTATTCATTCAAAAGCAGATTTTAATTTTAAGAAGTAAATGGTGATATTATAATGCGAGATGCCTATTTACTGTCAGATTGATTTATTGACGAATCACAGTCAGCTTCACTCCCTTCGTTCTTCAACAGTTGATTTTACCCCTCGCCATTATCTTCTCGTCTATTAATTCCTATGTCTGTGATCGGTTCTAATTTTTGGGGATTTGGTAGTGAGACAATGAAAGATAGTGGTTGTGATATCACAGCGTTTATTTGAGTCAGTAGTGCTGTTGTGAGATGACTCCGGAACGATGACGATGATACCAGTAGATACCAGGCGGCGATGACGGGCGTGGAGTGGTCGAGGCGCTAAAGTCAGTGGGTCGACACCGCGTTGGTGGAGACCGGACTTGATGATGTGTTCAGCACTGGGGATGACGTGGAGTCTTCCTTGTACTCCAGTGTGAAAAAGGATAGCCGAAGGTATGATGGACATGGTCGGGAGATGCAGGCCAGTGTCGATGTCGCGGGACCGAGATGCTGACCGGCGAAGGCGTCGCAGGGTCTAGGCGCGTGAGGAGCGCAGGCCAGAGATGATATCCGGGGCCAAGGCGCTGATGTAATCCCGAGGAGTCCATGATAATCCGTAGCCTTTCTTATAAAGTCTGTGCAGAGCTGGGCGTAGGTGAGTAGGTCTGTGGCCTGTAGTTAATAGGTAGCGAGCCGTCGCAGGGCTCGCAGGTTGGTCACTGTTTTAACTGCCAATTAATGACTGACTGAGTACGTCTCGATCCCCCGTTATATAGCCGCCCAGTGCATGAAAATATTTGGGCTTGTAGGTAGGTGCTCCGAAAGCTACGATGCGTTTTGATTCCCGAATATTCTAGTAGCATCGCTACAAACTTATTGAACTCCTCGGATCAAATGATTGAACTGTCATTTATTAATGTTTCTGTTTTAGGGACCTGAAGTCAAACAACATATTCTTGCACGACGACCTGTCGGTGAAAATCGGAGATTTCGGTCTGGCAACTGCCAAGGTCCGCTGGTCAGGTAATATCCTCGTGTATTAACAGAGTGTAGTACTACTCCCAATCTTCCTCAGTTCCATCTCCTAGCCCTCCCCGCTCGTTAGATAGTCCACAGTGGCGTGCGTAAAGTTTTTGTAGGCAGTAGGAAAGTCTAGAGTCATGGTGCTTGAAAGAGAGAGTACGAAAACAGTGTGCAATATAGGTGTGAATGAGGAATACTTGGAGCAGGTGGATGAGTTTGTGTATTTAGGAAGTATGTTCTAGAGAGATGGGAAGGCTGACAGAGATATTGAAAGAAGGGTAAATGCAGGTAACTCCATTAATGGAGGACTGAACGCAGTTGGCGCTAACAAAAAATTGACCAATGAAGCTAAGCTAATAGTCCACAGTGGAGTGCTGGTACCTACCCTGAAGTATGGCAGTGAGGCCTGGAATTGGCAGAGGAAGGATAAAAGTAGACGATTTGTGTAAAACCATGCGGAGATTCGCAAGGAATGCAAGGCTGATGTAAGGGGCCGTTCAAGTATTACGTAAGCAGATTTATTACAATTATTTACCCCCTCTTCTCCCTTGTCACCAAAAGTAAGCAAAGCTCTTACCCCCCCCCCCCCCCCCCTCCCATGCTTACGTAAAAATTGGTACCTATATGCATTTTTCTGTTAATGTATTCTGTCTTATAAACAATTCAACTTTGGCGAAAGAGGATCAACGGTAACACAAATATTAACTTGCTTTGATTTGCTTACAACACGTCAAATCGTCAATCGTACTGAAACGAAACAATAGATTGATGGAAGAAATTTTGACAAATGAGTAGCGCGCGGTAATTCCCCCATTCGCTTCTAAGCGAGTACCTAAACGTATTAATTATTTGTGGGAATCCCCGAATATGTATTCGGTTTTCAAACATAGACAATGTGTGGGTTGCCAATGTGTAAAAAAAAAATAACTACTGCTGAGCAGTGCTGACGTAATCACTATCTCGACCCCCCCAACCCCCCATGTCATAAAAAATAAGCAAAGCAAAGACCCTCCTGCCCCCCTTTAGTGCTTACATAATACTTGAACGGCCCCTAAGCGTAATAAGTAAGATTAAGAAAGTGACGCTTACATGGTTTGGGCGTGTAGAGCGAATGAACAAAGAAAGGAGTGTAAGGAGAATATAAGATGCGAATGGGAATGGTAAAAGACACCGGGAACGCCCAAGGAAGATAACGATCGGGTGAACCAAATACTTGTGGGGCCACGTCAAGAGTCGGAATAATAGAAGAGTATGTATGAGACGATGTTTAAATGTGAATGAGGCAAAGAGTGTGTGTCGATACTGAGTTATTTGGCGGTCTGTTCTCTCTGCCTACCTCTGTGGTGAAACGGCATGATTGTTAGTTCATTTATATTGCTATTTTATTTTGACACGTTATTTAGTAGCGTTTCGAATTGTCGTCAATGACCAGCACTATTTGTTTGAGCTATATTATATTGAATGTGGCGTTATGTTCCCAGGGTCGCAGCAGTCGCACCAGCCAACTGGCTCCATCTTGTGGATGGCCCCGGAGGTGATCCGCATGCAAGAGTCCACTCCGTATACCTTCCAGTCCGACGTGTACGCCTTCGGAGTGGTGCTGTATGAGCTGCTTGCCGGGCAGCTGCCCTACGCCAACATCAACAACAAGGACCAGGTAAACAACCCAGGGTCGCAGCGGTCCATTCATACTTGTCAAAAACTACCGAAGATATAAGCCGTCAAAACGTTGATATTTGCTACCGGCCGAAAAGCGTTGGACAACACAGTAAATGCGTGGCCACTTCAATTACGAAGTCTTCTGTTTGGAAAATCATTACAATTGTATACGTTTAAAAATGTTCAATTTGAAAGCTCATAAGGTTGTCATTTTGAGATATCAATAAACGGATTTTTCTGACGTTATTAACTGTTCAAATATATGTACACCAGAACCCAGAATTTTTTTTTAGAAAATTGTTTTTTGAATTCGAATCTCGTTAACCACGTAATGCTAGGGTTTTTTTTTAATAAGTATTTTTTAAAAAATCTGTTTTTTTTAAAAATGTTTTATTCAAAGTTTATACATTTTTCAATTAAAATATAACAATTTAACCCTTGAGACATTGTTGATTTGCACGGATCGAACCTTCTACAAGCTTCCATTTTTTCAAAGACAATAACAAGCACTATTTCGTTCTCTTTCTGACATAAAAGAAATAATTAATTTTTAGATGAGAGGAAGAGAGATATATGCATTTTAATAATGTGCGGTCGTTCTGGGACAAATATGGTCTTAGGAGAGTATAATGCGCGCACGGCATTTGGGACTGTTTGGGTCTTAGAAGGTCCCAAGGGTTAAGCATATTTAATTTTTTTTAAATTAATAATTCAATTTAGTGTGATAGATTTTTAAGCATGGTGTTAAACGTAGACCCACAGTGTCTGCTAGAACTTTCACAAAAATGTCAAAACAATATAGTAAAAACGAAATAAGCAGCTCAAACACCACGACCGATCTCTAATGCGGGCAAATTCAAACGGAGTAAAATACATGGCTAACTTTCAAGAGTGTTACTCGTGTTAGCTAAAAATAGAACGCTGCAAGTCGAAACCGACAAGCGTCACTCTGGCTAGCAGAAATTGCAACGCATTTAGCGCTCGAGCGTGATTCGTTTAAAAGCATTCGACAGTTATTATTAATGTAATTTAATTTCTCGAAAATATTTGATTTTTGCAAAAATAAATCATATAATTTTGTAAATCTGACTTTGACAAGATAGCCGTAGCGGTAAAATGATGTAAAATGTTGATTTACTATATTTAAATGTCGTAAAATGAGGAATGCTGTATTTTTTTAAATTTATTTGGTATACACGAGTTTGAAGCAACCTTATTGTAACATGATTTTTTCTGTTTAGATCCTTTTCATGGTGGGGCGCGGTTACCTGCGACCGGACCTGAACAAGCTGCGCTCGGACTGTCCGCGTGCGCTCAAGCGCCTCACAGAGGACTGCATCAAGTTTGAGCGGGACGAGAGGCCGCTGTTCCGGCAGATCCTCACCTCGCTGGAGGGCATGCTGCGAGCGCTGCCCAAGATCACGAGGAGCGCCTCGGAACCCAGCCTGAACCGAGCACACCTCCAGGGTTCCGACGATTTCTTCGTCTACCAGTGTGCTTCGCCCAAGACTCCGGTTAATTTCCAGTTTGGAGGCACGGGAGGCGGCGGAAGCAGCTTTCCTGCATTTTATGGCTCGGGTGCGGGGAATATTTGAAATTGTCGCCGGACCGGACGCTAAATATTTTTCTAGATTGTCTCAATTGATTGATTGAAAGTTCGATTGATTGATTGCGTTGGTTATTTCTGTCGGATGTAATGTTTTTGTGCGTTGATTTTAAAATGCGATAATGTATATTATTCTTATGGGGTTTTACTAGGTAACAATAATTAATAGTTTCTCTCTTTTTCTCTATGTAATGTTTGTATATTTGCCAATTCGTATATAACTTTATGTGATTAAATCTGTTTTTATGTTTTGGCACCATCGTATCTGACCGTATTTTATCTGACGTGTCGTTTGACGTATTTTATTATGTATTGTACTTACAACCTATAATGTAGTATTCTTATACTACATGTTGTAGCCTCCGGCGACACAAATGAAATACACATATTTTATTGAAGGCTGATGGATATCTTAAATGGCTTATCAATTGAAATGAAACTTCACTTTTGAGCGTAGAAAATTAGATTTGACAGCGTTTGTGTGTGAAAAATGTCTACTTTTACACACGAAAGCTATTGCGCCTTGATTAAATTTTCTTGCCCACGCTCTATTGTAATATTTCTTACTGCTGTTAAATCAAAAATGTTAAATACAGTACAAGCTCGATAATTCGAAACGAAAACCAAAAGCCCGATGTCCGATTGAGGTTCAAATCTATTTACGTATTTAAAAATAGATGTACAAAGACAGTGAAACTCCCATAAGGATTGATGGTGGGAATCTTCAATAATTGCTTGTTTCGTTCAAGATTACAAGAAGTTCTATCAAGCGCCATCTATCAGCACTATCTCTAAATATTCATACCAACATTACAGTTGAAAAATAAAAACATTTCTTACGCTTGAAAACATGGTGGCTTACAATTAGGCAAAAATAGTTTCCTGCACGTGTAAATTTTTATAAATTATTATTTCCTACTTAAATTTATACAGTGCAAGTTATATTGAAAATTAGCTGATTTGTCCAACCTGAAGTATTAAAACAGTTAATCAATTGCCTTTGGATTCGATTACCGGGCTTGGATTACCGAATTATGGGTTTACTGATTACCATTAAATTACAAATCTAATTAATTGTATTACAAAGCTATTAAGGATATCTTTGAATTTGATTTACAACTGTTAAATTACTGAATTATTCGATTACCAAGCTCTTGAA
This sequence comes from Hesperophylax consimilis, assembly GCF_061612785.1. Classification (NCBI taxonomy): domain Eukaryota; kingdom Metazoa; phylum Arthropoda; class Insecta; order Trichoptera; family Limnephilidae; genus Hesperophylax; species Hesperophylax consimilis. Next base: position 22,311,103 of record NC_142854.1, on the reverse strand, counting down.
TTACCAAGCTATTGGATTACCGAATTATTAGATTACCGACCTCTTGAATTACATAGCTCTTGGATTACGGAGCTTTTGGTGACCTCTTGAATTATTGGGCTCTTGGAATACCGAACTTTTGGATTACCAAACTCTTAGATTACCGAGCTATTAGATTATTGAACTATTGGTTTACTGACCTCTTGAATTGCCTAGCTCTTGGAACCGAACTATTAGATTACCGAGCTTTTGGATTACGGAGCTTTTGAATTGCTGGGCTGTTGGATTACTGAGCCTATTGATTACCGAGCTTGTACTGAGTTATAACGTCTCTTGAATAGTGGTTTGTTTCCTGTAAAGACGTTCAACTTAAATTATTTATAGGTACTTTAAATACATTCCATGTATATACTATTGTTAAATGCGTATCATACAAATATTACACTTAAAGGTGAATATCGTTAAAATATAAATCTAACTCGTGGCCCAAATCATCCATGGGAGAATAGTTATTTATCTATACAGGGGTTTAAAGCAGACGCGTGACCCAAATCATCGATGGGAGAATAGTTATTTATCTATACAGGGGTTTAAAGCAGACGCGTGACCCAAATCATCGATGGGAGAATAGTTATTTATCTATACAGGGGTTTAAAGCAGACGCGTGACCCAAATCATCGATGGGAGAATAGTTATTTATCTATACAGGGGTTTAAAGCAGACGCGTGACCCAAATCATTGATGGGAGAATAGTTAATTGGTATAAAATTTGACCCAAATCATTGTTGCTAGAATAGTTAATTGCCTATACAGGCATAATGTATGACCCAAATCATCATTGGGATAATAGTCAATTGCCTATACAGGCATAACATATGACCCAAATCATTGTTGGGAGAATAGTTAATTGCCTATATAGGCATAACGTATGACCCAAATCATCATTGGGATAATAGTCAATTGCCTATACAGGCATAACATATGACCCAAATCATCATTGGGATAATAGTCAATTGCCTATACAGGCATAACATATAACCCAAATCATTGTTGGGAGAATAGTTAATTGCCTATATAGGCATAACATATGACTCAAATCATCATTGATATAATAGTCAATTTCCTATACAGGCATAACATATGATCCAAATCATCGTTGGGAGAATAGTTAATTGCCTATATAGGCATAACATATGACCCAAATCATTGTTGCTAGAATAGTTAATTGCCTATACAGGCATACATATGACCCAAATCATTGTTGGGAGAATAGTTAATTGCCTATATAGGCATAACATATGACCCAAATCATCATTGGGATAATAGTTAATTGCCTATATGTATAGGCATAATTAACAAATTCTTAATCAACTATGTATTTACAACAAAATGTCCCGCCCATTTGTTATGTATTTTTTTTATTCATCCATACTTACGCTTCTTGCTTAATTTACAATCATGTATACATAATATCTATTATTCTCTTGAATTAACTAATGTCAATATTTTATATGTCCCAGAGCTTTCCCTCCAACAACTTTTATATTATTTTGTTTTTCTGACGGTCGTGCATGTCCAAGCGTCCCTTTCTTCATCTCATTCGTCACTCTTACATATACAGAAATCTTGCAATGCAAAACCAAGAGTGTTTACAACCAAGAAACAGGAAATGTACAGATACATAATTTATCAAACAAATTGTTGATATTTTTCAATATCCATAGATTTAATCAATTCAAACTATTCTCCATAGATAATTTGGGACCTAGATGAATGCAACCGAAACAAGCTAAACTGTATTTCTCTTTACAGACAATGGTGACTGTGTAAATAAAACACGTCTCATGCAAAACATGCCTCTTATAAAAACATGCCTTGTGAAAAAAAGGTCTCGTGTAAAAACTGTCAAATCAATTAGGCTTATTAAAAATTACACAACAATAGGCTGGGTGCATTATATTGTCTTTAAAAATAGGGTAAAAATATTTTTTTCTCTATTTTTAAGACAATTTTTTCTAATAATTCCTCATAAATGCAACCAGCCCATTGTATAATTCTCTAAGATTATAATATTATCATAAATTAATTATGTCTGCATATGCTAGAACTCTTTTCATTGCTAATTCAATTATTGTTCAAATATTTATATTATTTTTTATCTGATATCGTACAAGAATCCCAATTGCCTGGAGATTGATATTGATAGATAAATAAATAAAAAAATATTTATTTTTCTTTGAAAAGCACAGCACAAATACAGAGTTAAATATCGCAATGGTGTATTTTCATATTCTTAATTTATTGTACTAAAAATTCCTAATTTTAAATTGATTTTATAAACCGCATATTCTGAAATGGTTCCAATTGGCCACAACTATGACATAAAAACCGCCACTGGCCGGTAAGACGGCTGTCACCAACGTTGCCCGGCGTGACATTAACGCCGCCAAATTTACAAATAAAAACAAACAAAATGTCGTTTTGGCGGCAAATCGAAAATGGCACATTTATGATGAAAATAAAAATACCTTCATTATCGTAATTTTTTTCGATATTAAAAAAAAATCAGACAAAGGACAGATCAATATGATTTTTATAAATATCTGGTGTACGATTTACGAAAACATAATTTTTGTAAACAATAAGTAAGTTGTTAGTAAGCTGGCGCAATGCGGGCCACTCAGAATTTTAACTGACACGCTGAGGGTTAAGCCATTTTGCTAAATTATTTTATTTTTTAAATTAGCACGAAGAGTTCTAGATTGTGCAACAAAAATTTAATGTAATATATTAGTAAAATTGTATGAATGCGTGTAAAAGTGTTGATTATTGTATGTTTTTCTTACACGGTTGCTTTCAAAACCCGTCACAACAGTTGTTGCATATGTCATTGACATATGTGTGTCAAAAATTGTTTGATATTTTGCAAGAAATCATATTATCTGATATGATTTGAGAATTTCACGGCCAAATAGTATTACAATCTTGATTTATTTTTGGGTTGTTATGTCGTGCTACACAGAATGGACCGTCTCCAGAAGGATCTCGGAACATTTTAGAGCGTGTAAACTCGGCCATCCGGACAAATCGGCAATTTTCTGAGCACTTAATTGAAACCAGCCATTATTTTGGATCACATCGAGGTAATTGAAATCTACAAAAATCCCAAGAAGTAAGAAATAAACATCATTTTTGGAAATACCCTACATTTTTTTTGTCTGGACACATTAAAATTATGGATAGTGAAAAAAAAACTATTTTAATAGACAAATGTGTTATAAATATTGTTGTCATTTCATATAAAAGGTTTCATAAATTTTTCTCAAATTGCTATCGGAACTTTTGGTTTCATAGAGGTGTACATTTCAATTCTTCTGTGGTTAACTTCTATATTTGAATATAAAGCTTGGTGTTTTCTCTTTCTAACTATGACAGTAAGAGAGACACAGATTTTTTCCCAAAAGTGAACAAATTGACTCTACGGGTAATAGCTGTTTGTTCCCAAAACAGAACAAATTAGCCTTGGAGTTAATAGTTCTTAGTATCCCGTACTTGATGGCTACACCAAAACTAAACGCCGAAAACCACATCAATTTATTATTATATTGAAATACCTGCTCTAAGAGGATTGACATGCGCTACATGGTATTACTTCTACATACATAAACACACACACAACCACAATCTACACATCTGCCCCGATAATGGACACTGTAATGCAGTCCGAAATGTTGACTAAAGAAGGAGGAAGCTTGACATGGCATAATAACCCAAAAATAAATCACAATATTCATATTATCGATCAAATTTAATTCAAAATCAATTAATGTTTCATGTTACATTAATTATTTTATAATCTTTCTTGGTAAAAATAGTACAGTTGTGAATAATTAACATAAATAGCAGTCCACAATGAAGTTATGATACCAAACTGAGTATGGAAAGGCGAAAATAGACTGAGATCCCTTAGGCGTACGTGTGTTAAAACATCTATGACCGTTGTTGCAAATGAGATCTGAAAAGAATGCATGGCCGATTTAAGCATTATGATCAAGATAACCCTTTGGATTTTTTGGTTTCATAAAGGTGATATAGAGGTGATATAGACTTGAATATATTTGAATATAAAGCTTGGTGTTTTCTCTTTATAACACCGTAGCCACAAAGATTTCTATTATACCATATGAGTTGTTCCGAAAAGCGAACAAATTGATTCTACAGGAATATCTGTTTGTTCCAAAAACTTAACAAATTAGCCTGTATCCTGAGGGGTTAACAAAAGGACGTTGAAATAACAGAAGATGTAAAGTGTGAATGAAACGAGAGTGTACACCGAGACAGAATTATCCCGTGCAGAAATTAGTTACGTAGTCATAAATTAACATCTCTTGTAAAAAACGGTAAATAAAAGTTATTTTGTTCACCCTTATAATTTACATAAATTAATTCGTTAGTTAATTGTAATTAAGTGTACACTTTAAAGAATTCGTAATCTGCTCTTTCGTAGACCGCGCTGAATTAATCATTTTAGGAAAGAACGCTTTTTGCAAGTTATGCTTTAACCTGTGGAGAGCTGGAACAGAAAATCCTCGGCGTTCATTCGATAGCCGCACGAAAATTACCTTGACGAGTTTTTGGACTAAAAATGTTTTTGAAGCTGGTTTAAATGGTTTTATTATTTAATGAGCTGACAGCATTCTGCTGATTCGCTCATATCTGATTTTACAACAAAGTTTAACAGAATTGAGTTGTTTTAAATTTAAAATTAAAAGTTAATCCTTTCTTCTCTCCTAATACTCAATCATGTCACACTCCTTTCTCTTGGTTATCTTAGTTCTTTAAAACATTAGTCACAAGGTGTTTTGGAGGATTGTGATTATCACCAATTTAAATAGGATGTGGCTGAATGATTCTGTTGTTCTCCAATCCGCAGAATCCAAGGTTGTGTGATTACTCTCGGTGTGTAAAAATGAGAATTAGAATATTTTCAATTTAGTTTTTATTTTAACAAAACTCACGTTACAATAATTTTATGAAACAAAACAGATCGCGTACGTTAGAGGAGATTTAGGGCTAAATCGGCGGCTAGACCACTGGAGAGAGAATGAAAGTTGCTAGTCGCACGTGAATGCGGGGAACTGTAAATGTTATTGTTATTTTCGGGAGATGTGAACTCCCTATAAGTTACCCTACAGTGTTTTTAAAGAAATAATGACCCTTGATACTAAATACTTTGAAAACTCATTTTCGCAACAAATTTTGACATTCATGGACAATTTATTTCCTCCCATATAGTCTACATTTGTGAAATAAAAAGTTGAATCAACAGTATTATTAGCGCAAGCGATTCTGATTTTGTTCTCTATACAGTTTTCAAATCATAAAGGATAGGATGGTACTTAAAAGAGTCAACAGCACACCAAAATATTAAGATGAATTATTTGTTATCTATAAAAGAGCAGATTATGAATTCTTTTAAGTGTACCCTTATTTTATATTATTATTTATTTTATGAATTGGGAAGGAGGAATAGTTGTCAATAGACTGTAATTAAATAATCTCGATTAACGACTGGTTATGAAGAAGATATTCTTTTATAGTTGTTTCTTTCATACTAGACATATCCACCACAAATAATATCGTATTATTATCAATCCCTTATTGTGTCCCACAAACTGTTGCGAGTCTTTGATATCGCCTTTGCTTTGTATTCAACCAAAAGTATTTTACTGTAATTAATTTTCTACTTAATTATTTTAATAATAGTGATAATTTTAGGTAATTGTTTAAATTGTTCCTGTCAGAACTGATCATTAGAAAAAACCATTAACTGCATAGACATCTAAGTTGATAACACTGCCCTAACATGAAATTTGGGTATCATTTCGACAAGCTGAAGGCAAACCACGCAGCCATCTTTGCGACACCGGGAGGGTTCTAGAATATTTTGAATAAACTACGATATCAGTCGTACATTGACCGCCGAAGAGCGCACATTGAAATTACCAGACCAAGCGCAGACAAGTTAAGTTAGGCAACGGTTTGCAGCGAAGTTTGCAGACTTTTCTGCGCAGGATCTAAGAACAGGTTCTTCCACAGAATCTGTACAATTCATCAAATATCAAAATTGATTTTCACGATCTGTGGAGGTTCTATTCAAGTTCTGTTCTAATATCATTATTGGCCAGTTGTTACACAAAATAACAATAACAGAACTTGAAAATCGACTTTGAAATTTGATGAATTGTTCAAATTCTTTGAAACAAACCGTCCTTAATGTTCATTTTTAACCAAACCGGCGCTGAAAATGAGCGAGATGGGTAAATTATAACATATTTGTAAAAGTGTCTAACTAAATAGTCAATTTTGGAAACTATCCCAAACTTTTGTTTACCCAATTTGGGATTTGTAGTAAAGTTTTTTGCATTATTTATAACGGTATTATAAAAAGCAGTAGTAATTCGTAAGCAGATTTTATTTTCAAGGTCTAAATGGTGATGTTACAATACTAGTTGCCTGTATACTGTCAGATTCATTTATTGACAAATTACAGAAAGGGAGATGGTCACGCCACCTGCTGCGCCATTCGGTTTTTTTACCCTTTCTCTGATCAGCCGGTCTATGAATTTGGATGTCTATGAACTATTCAAAAGTTGTTGTAATCAACTTTGACCGAATACATATAGTCAATTATTGTTTTTACATATTATATATATATATATGTATATGTTATATTATAAACACAAACTAAACAACATATTATTTTTTATGTTGGTATAATTCCTCCGGTGATATAAAGTCATGAAAAGTAATGAAACAAAAACTAGGTTACATAGGTAACTATTAAACCTAGTTTTTGTTTCATTACTTTTAATGACTATGTATATCACTTTTTAAAGGTGTGTTGAATTTTCATTTTGATGAAATATCTTGGAACCAATTCCTCCATCTTGAGTTTGAGTTGAGGTTTGGGATGCGTATTTTGAAAATATATATGGACAAAACACACCCATAATTTTCTAGTGCTGTAATTGTCTCGGAAGTATTAAAAAATTCTTTAGAAAGTATACTCGATTTATGTGTACAATCACGTAGGTATACTTTCTATCCTCGGTTAGTGCGTGCGTATTTTGAATGTATACATGGCCAAAATGTATCCATAGTGTATAAACGCTGTATGGTTTCAGAAGTGTTAAGAAATAAATTCTTTAGAAAGTATATATACACTCTGCGTTCTAACACTGTATAATATATATGTGTGTGTTTAACAAACTGAGAACCTTTTTTTGTATTAAATAAAAACTAGGTTTCCTAGTTTGGTAATGGTATAGTATAGTCTTAGAAAAAATACACAATTGCTGTGTATATTTACACACAGTATACTTTCTAAGACTGCAAAGTGTAATTTAGATTTGAATGTATAAGCGATTAGTACGCACCTCTGCGTTCTAATACTGTATACTTTCAAAATACGCATGTGGGACTGCCTCGCAGTTGTGAAATCAAGCCATTATCTTATCTACCAATCACTTCCAATTATCAAAATGTCTTCATTTTAATTACTGTGACTAATTCATATTCAATACGAACGGTTAGTAGACAAATGCTTCAGGTTCCCACCCGGATTTCGTGGGTTCAATTCCTCTTCCACAGGGATACGCAAGTTTCCGATACTCATGTCGCAAACAACTGGTCAATCAACAACTGGTTGATTTCTCAAAACTTCAAACAGTTGCCGTAGATCATTTTTATATTTAAAAGTATGAACAACCTCGGCCGTCCGGACCGTCGCGGGAGTCTGGTGTCACCAACGAGTTTAGAAACTGCAGGGAACGTGTGACTGTGTAAGATCCTTTGCAGTTGCCAAGATACTTGAATCATCGATTAAAGGATAATTGCATATCGCTGTGGAAGAAAGGCATAAGTCATCGATCATTGCACGAATAACGAATAACATTTTCCTTGTAGGGAGAATATTGTCGTGTTATTCGTAACGAGAGCATCTTTGCCAGCACAATATACTATAGGAATTCATCAAAAGTGTATCATGTTGTCACCTCGAATTTCATGGTGATGTTTTTTGATGCAGGCTTAGAAAACTTACAACATTTGTAAATGTGTTTATTGATTTTGCATGAAGAGTGCGGAGTAGAGAATGTTTTCAATATTGTCCTATTGATGAAGCTAACCTAACCTTTCACTACTACCTCATCTCCTTCCCTTCCCCACCTTATTGAATTCATCACTGTTTGAAGGGTTTCAAACGGTTTTTCAATCGTAAATGGCACTGATCTGCAGTGAGGAGCAAATCTTATAACGGCAACACTTTTGTTAGGATATTGTCATTTGCTAGATTTTTTACTCCCATTGTGAAATATTAAAATCTGGATTAATCAATTAATTTTATTCAAATAATTTTTGAAGGTTATAATATATGTAATATATCATTGAAGAAGATAATACTAATAAATCTAATTGAAACATGAAACAGAACAAGAAAAGACGCCTCTAACTACTCGGCCATTGGGGCATAACTATTTTATCATTTTTTTTAAATTCAGAATTAACAAAACTATTTCAACTAATTTTTCCCATATATGTATTTGGCTGCTCTCTTTTTTGAATGATTAAATCTCGGATAAACATATCCGATTTTTATTTTTATGGTAAACCTATTGACTTGTTCTGAAAGTCGAAATGAATATTCAATTTTATTGGAATAATTTTTGAAGGTTATACACGGTGTCCGGAAACTCGTAGTACAAGCGGGAAACTGGAGAATCTACACCACATGGGGAACCCAAAAAAACATAAAGTTTTTTTATTTGAGCATTTAAAAAAAAAAAAAAAACCAAAAAAAAATATTTTTCGGCTATTTTAGGGTTAAAGTTTTTTCTGGTGTTTAGGGTTGAATAACAGATGTTTTAACCCTGCAAAGCAGAAATATTTTATGATTACACCGGGTTAAATGAAGGGTGATTTCAAAATAATGCTTCAAATCCGAGTTTCTTCATTTGTTTTACTTTCAAATAGTTTTAATTAGTTGGGTACTTTGATCTTCAGTAATAATTTATAAGAATTTGATTGAAAAAAAAATCAACTTCAAACTCGATTTACTCGATAACGAAAGCTCAAATAAAAAAAAAATATACTACAAAATCGACTCCAAATGTGATGTAGATTCACCAGTTTCCCGCTTGTACTACGAGTTTCCGGACACCCTATATATCAATGATACTCAACCTTTTTCTTTTGCGGGCCACATTCATATGTTTGTAAAGCTACGCGGGCCGCAATATACTGGTCAGTGTTGCCAACGGATCTTGGCCTAATGTCGCCGTTTTTCAAACATTCAGTAGCCTTATGTAGCCGAATTTCAGTTGCAGTAATTCTAAACCACCCCACAAATATTCCACGTGAGCTTGATTCCCCCTTTTATTATTCGAAATCCATGGGGGGGTTGTTAGAGAATTTCCGTAAAACATAATTCCCCACAAAAAAAATTAAAAATGAGTGCTCCCCACACAAAATATTTGAAATCCATGGGGGGGGGGGGTTGTTGCAGAACATCGCTGAAAAAAAATTCCGCACAGCCAAAAACATCACATGTGATTTCCCCACAATACTGGTATGACAAAAAATATCATGAAAGCCACCACCCACGTTTTTTTTTGGCAACACTGTGAATGTGACGCATTTAACTTTGGAGCTGTCAAAAATGTATGTGTTGCCATAACCAAAATTATTTGCTCGCGTATTGGTCTGTCATATCTTTGTTTTTTAACAATAGCAACACTCTTATACCAGATCTGATGTTGACATGACAATGACTATCCTCTTCGGTTTCAATGTCTGTACGTCAAAGTCGCAATTAATCTCAAATTAACGTGATATAGAATGCAAGATTTTGTAAACCATGTTCCTGATATTAAATGTATTGAGGGCCGCAGGTTCAGTATGACTGTTATACATCATTGAAGGATGGTCTAGAGGCGTTGTCCCGGCGAGACAGAGGATCCTGGGTTCGATTCCCAGTTGAGACTGTTACTTTTTCTGTTTCATTTATATTTATTAGTATTATCTTCTTCAATTATGATTTATTGTTTGTTATAATGTGGTATGTATCAGTAGTATAGGACATACTGTGGCTAGCAGTAAGTCGGTCGAGTTCGATATTCCCTTTTCAACACAAGTTATGCTTAGTGGAAAAGGTCTGTACTATAAATCTTATAGTATCTTTTAATAAATTTTAAACATCTGTTGAAACTGTGAAAAGTTGCTTTTTCGGTATGTGTGTGTGTATTATTGATGAATGAAAGATTGAGAAACACTATAATTATGGAATTTAGTATTTAAAACAAGAAGCTGTGTATAAATTTTTGAAATAAATTATTGTTCAAAATCTTTTTGTGTTGATTGTTTTTTTACCCTAATAACCGGGCTGCATTCTCAAAGTTCCTCGTTTGGTGTAAGACAGTGTTCTTCAAACATATTCTAAACAGGAATGGCCTTTCTTATGTGAAATATCACACAAGAGTCCCCAAAACACTGGTCTGAGGCAGTCAACTCTTAGATCAGCAACATCATCAGCTGTAGGCAGACTGATGGAACCTAAGCGCAAGCCAAATACTAAGTTTGGTGATCGCGCTTTCGGAGTATCTGGGCCGAAGGCTTGGAATAAACTCCCTCCGGAACTAAGATCCATAACCAGTCCAACAGAATTCAGGTCTAAACTAAAAACTTACCTTTTTAAGCTGTCATACCCTTAAATTAAATATACCATTATTAGTAGAGAAGAAGTCCAATTATGTCCTAAATCCTGTATCTAAATTTCGCTAATAAACAATTAGTTAATGTTAATTAAGTGTTAATCTCAAGTGACCTACCAGGTAAGTATTGTACTGTATATTATCTACATAAATAGTTAGTAATAACCAGAGATGTGCTTTATTTAAAATAAATCCATTTCAAATGGAAATTAAAAATGGGTATTTTCCATTTTAAATGCTTTTCTCAATGCATTTTCCATTTTAAATGCTTTTTTGCAACATTCTTCCTACTATCTCCACTCACCTTTTTTTCATAAGCCCCAAATATCAGTCGGTCCTCAACCTCGCTATAAGAGATAATTTACATTTGTCAAGTTGCTCCCTGGTACGAGCCCTGGCAATTGAGTGATACCATTGCAAAAAATACTGATTCAAATACTGAACATGGGGCCATGACGCTGTAATATTAAATGTTAGATAGCAGTTTCTATGTTTTTACGTTGGCAACATTAGTCCCGCACAAATTTTTTGTGGTTTCATAATCTGTAGTCGTGGTGTTTTTGGATTTACCATCATGTAATATGTTTGTTCTACATTGATGTCCATTATTAAATGACAAAATTGATTAAAAATCCTATAATTATTTTAATTGTTTGACCTGAGAAACCATTTTGCATTTTCAATGCATTTTGAAAATAGGTATTTTGCATTTTGCATTTGAAATGCTTTTCTAAAAACTATTTTGCATTTTGCATTTACAAATGGAAAAGTTTTGACCCATTTCCATTTTGCATTTCAAATGGTTTTGGGTACCCATTTTGCACATCTCTGGTAATAACATAGATCATTGTAGAAATGTATTATATATTTGTACAGCGCCCTTGAGGTGATTTTGCACAAGAATGGCGCTATACAAGTCATCCAAATATTATTATTATTATAACTGCTCCCAATATTCTGGAGCCAGTGAGTACGTTGTGAGGCTGAAGGTAGTTGGGAAAGAGGAAGGTCGGGAATACCTGGCTATTATAACCAAACACAGCTAGTCATTTCAAGCAATGTTTCAATTCTGAATGGTTGTCTTAGGCTAGCTTTAGACTTGTAAGTTTTTTCGTAAATTTACGACTTCTAGCCAATGGGCATATTGGATTCTCAAAATGCAATATGCCCATTGGCTAGAAATCGTAAATTTACGAAAAAACTTACAAGTCTAAAGCTGGCCTTACACCAGGGTGATATTGACAAATCAATCAAATAAAATTTATTTATACCGCCGGGATTTGAACCTGTGTAGCAGCCTGGAGCTAGTCGAGGACCTCACCCCTCGACCCGAGAGGCCATCAAAAAGTTCATGTTTTCCCTGAAAAGGCTGCAAATGGATTTCTTCTAGGAAGGATTTGTGTACTAGGATAGAATGCAAATGAAACGCTACGTACATGGTTTTTTTTTTTTAATTTTAGCTACCAAATCCCATATCTGTAGAAATCAATTATTCTATAAAAAATCGACACGCAATATACATCTCATAATTTTTTTGTACCAAAAAATATTTACAATATTTTTAAAATTAATTTTCGTTATAAAAAAGTTCGAATGTTACGCGCGTTCGGGTTTTACAAATACAATGGTGCAGTTCGACGTTTTATGCTAAGGTGGCTTCGCTTCCGTCTTGGCGGGAATCTGAGGGAAATATTTACAAGTCCAAGAATGACCGCAACACGCTTGCAAGCGCACTCACTCCTCATCAGGTAATTCAATGGCAGATCGGTTACGCACAAACTCGATATAAATCAATACGCACATATTCACTTGACAACAAACTCATTATACAACTCTGGCCTTTTCAACTCAATCTATGCGGCACGCTTTGACACAAGTTTTAGCAAAACTCGTGGATCACATGTACGATAGCCGCTAGATAAGATTATATACGAACACGGGCATCAAATTTCAATTCAATAGTGACATTTCATTGCTTAAATGTCATATTTGAAGTATAAAATCATGTAAAAACAACGACCTTGTGGATATTTGATTGTACAGTTCGTCACCTTCACAATTGAGGAACTGAATGCGATAATAAGTAAGATATTTATGCTCCCTTCACCTCTGTGGTATTTTCAATCCCTTCGTTATCTGCTGTGTAAATATTACACAGATGGAGCTGCACGCAAAAATTTGAATGCCAGTTACATAAAATAAAGAACACCAGAAGTGCCTTCCAAATGTCGCTACTGGTTCTAGACCATTTAGCACGTGCTATGGTGAATTTTAATGGAAATTTATGGCATGATTGGCCAGATATTCGCATCACGAAACACGTCCACGCGGCATTTCTTGTGTTCTTTTTCTTTATTCCATGGCTAGTTACGCATTTCAAAAAAATTAGAAAGCGTTTATTCAAAACTACAATTCTCATCACAAGTCGATGTTGAATCCAGCTCATCAATTGTAAAAGTCGTTGGCATGTTTATATTTTAACAGGGTTTTATTTGATCAATGGTACAAACACTTTAAATGTAAAATTAGGCTGGTGTGATTGTTCTCGGTTAATGGATAAACCTGGGGTTCAGTTGCGGTAGAATTATATCCATTTCACTCGACCGTCTGAACCGCTGAATTCATGAAAGAATGTATTGAAAGTTGTCAGCGGAGAGTTTGCTTGCAGCTGTTGCACTAATGACAAAGTTTGCTTGAATGACACGCAAGAGATCAAATTCTTCTAAATATTATTACAAGTTTACCAGTCTTTCTTGTGTCTGGTGGCTTTTCTTACATTTTAATTATTATCTTTATTGGTTTAGTAATGTTAATAACATACTCCCGCCGCTAAGCTGAGCGTTCCACGTCAGTTTTGAACACAATAACTCCACAAAAGTGCTTAAATTAAATTAATTAACCGTACGCTGTGTTATCGATTAAGTTTAAAGATACAAAGTGCAACACGGCCACGATTAAAATACGGTTATTCAAACGCCGTCGAGAAGAAGACGCAAAAACACGTCTCGATCCGTCTAATTCATAAGAGTCACTGGCATCAACAGAATAGTCGAGAATCTGGCAAATACAATAATGATTTAATATTAATTAGTTTGGATTAATTATGATAACGTGTCGGCTAGCGACTTTCAGTTCATCTCGCAAGACTTGGTTTAGTGCCGCGTTGCAGCAAAACACCGCAAGACTTGGTTTAGTGCCTCGTTACAGCAAAATACCGCAAACTTTGGTACAATTTTATTTTTTCATAAAAACCGACGATTATGAACATTATTATAAATTTAATTTCAAGTCTGATTCAGTCCATTAATTTGGTGTCTTCAGTCAGCCTCCAAAACGAAGAAAGCCGTTCTTTAGAAGGCTTTAAATTCACTCTTCTAATTGCAGCCTCAAGTTGAAAAAAGGCACCTTAACAATGTTGAATCAAGGAAATTTAAATTCAAAACATTCTTATCATTATTCATTTTATAAAATGACGACAGCGGTGTACACAAAACATAAGATACATATTTGTTAAGGGGGAAAAGCATATCATCGAGGGATAGTATTATAAACAATCACTATATTTTTAATATATTTACCTCGAAAGAGTCTACGCCATACAATTAAGAAGAAAACTAGAAGTGCCTTCGATACAAATTTGAATGACAACATATGTTTCATTTAGCCCAAAGTTCTCCGTCTCAATTACACTCATCTGAAAATGTGACGATTTCACAGGAAACACGTTCACAAGGCATTTTTAATGTTCTTCTGCATTAAATAGTCTATCCTATCTGTACTGTGTACAGCCCTATTGTGATGTGGGTCAAGAAAGTGAGTTACACTCCTGCTTACATCAGTAAATTGAGAAGAAAAGGTATATTTTAACATATTATCATTTGCCTTACAATATTTCTGAATGGAGAGTGTCATAATCCAACACGCACCAGAATTTGTGCGTGAATGAATAACATTTATTAAAAAAAAAATTGATACAAAACGTTGTCAAAGCGTAAAGTGATTTGAAATTGTATTACAGAGGAATGCTAAAAATTATTCAAGTTAATAAATAATTCACCAAATTATAAATTAATATCATTCCTCAAAAAATGAACATGGGAACATATGATCACTGCTTACTGCGGTATAAAGCTAATGAATCCACATCCCATGTTTTTAGGTTCTATAAATTTGGCACTTTATCGCAAGACATTTTTACAAACTTGTCATAACACGCCAAAAATCGTTCGATGATTTGAAATGTGTATTTTTTTGTTTGACGGATGTCGTAAATTTTCAAGCTTACTAACTAACATTCAATAAGTAAATTTCTTCTTTTGAAAGGCGATGATTTTGAGGCATTTTTGAAATCTTACAATCGTGTTAGGGATCTGTAATTTTTCACGGGTCTGCGCTAATGTGTTTATAATACTGTCCCCAAATAATAAGTTGACGAACAATTTTGGTATAAAAATCCATTCGTTAACCTGCTTTTTCCTTCTAAATCTAAATAAAATGTAGAACAATTTGTACAACGTTGAATGGCCGGAACCCTTTTGCAAAAAGTTCTCATGGACAAATAATCTTAAAATAAAACATTGTGCAAAACTTTAATCCAAATAAAAGTGTACGTAAAATTAGGATCTTATCATCTATTTATAAGTGCAAACTTAACGGGGAGAAAAACAAAAAAAAAATCATCATGGCCACTGGAATGAATAAATTACATTTGTATATTTTGTTCGTATCGTAAATACCGCTTATTTGGACCGTATGTTATTGATGTGGGGAATTGCTTCTTACTCTATTAAAAAAAAAAAATAATAATAATCTGAGGCTGAAGGCAGTGGGGAAGAGGGAAGAGGAAGGTGTGGAAGCACCTGGCTATTTAGATCTGGTCACCAAACACGGCTAAAGCCATTTCAAGCGACGTTTCAATTCTAAATGGTGATCTTAGACCAGCGCGATACTGAGAGTATCTTCCGCTCTTGAATGTGACGCAAGTATACATTTTTATTTGTGAAAAAACACAGATTAAGCAAATAAAATTTACTTGTGAATGCCGGTATTTGAACCCGCGATTCGGCTTGCTAGTCGAGAGCCGTCAAATTTTGTTCTGGCGCGGCAGTGTCATGAAAACCTAAAATAATTTTATTTCAGTCTTCAAAGGTACGGAAAAAAACAAAATGCATCTTCTTAAAGTGTGAATTATAAAAAATAAATCATACTGAATCATTGAAATTAATTCATTCTCAAAAAATCAGAAAAATATACAGTCGTATATAGGAATTGAACGCAGGACCTTAGCCATGCCGGGGCGCTGTTCAACTTGCAGAAAACTCAATAGATGTCACACATTAAAATAAAACGGATATATTTATCTAAGACACCATCTAGATTGCATTTAGTTCGGGAAGAATCTTGCAATACGTAAAGATAGCAGACTTAATAGTTCTTAGTCGAAGTATGATCGAAGGAAAAGGGGTTGGATTAGCTCAGCGGCAAAGCAACGCCCCGAAAAGGCTAAGGTCCTGAGTTCGAATCATAGATGCGACCATATCTTTTTCTGATTTTTCGTTGGAGAGTCGATGTCATCTTCAATGATTACATATTACAATTTGAGGTTTTCATCTTCAATGATTAAATATTACAATTTGAGGTTTTCATCTTCAATGATTAAATATTATAATTTGAGGTTCTCATCTTCAATGATTAGATATTACAATTTGAGGTTTTCATCTTCAGTGATTAGATATTACAATTTGAGGTTTTCATCTTCAATGATTAGATATTACAATTTGAGGTTTTCATCTTCAGTGATTAGATATTACAATTTGAGGTTTTCATCTTCAATGATTAGATATTACAATTTGAGGTTTTCATCTTCAATGATTAGATATTACAATTTGAGGTTCTCTTTGAGTTATTCCAAAAATAAAATTATATTTTAAGATTTAACAATATGTTGTGATGTTGAGCGTTATTTTTGATAAATGCATAAATATCTTCAAAATGAATGCCTGGTCAAATCATTTTTAAAACATAGTTTTCGATTCTTGTCAAACTCAGTTATTATATTAACATGTAGCACTCATAAGTATCAATTGTTCAGGTAATAATTATCGCATGGAAACACTCTAAACAATGTTAGTAAAAACACGGCAGGTCTGAAGGTTGTCGTGACGGCCCAATGGTTAGAGCAGACGCACGGATAGCGGAGGGTTCGAGTTTAAACCCCGGCCGTGGCAATAACCTTTTTACAGCCATACTAATAAACAGTTCCATGATAACTTATCACAATGACAATTCAACACCTCTAAAAACTCACACCTAAGAAGCGATACAAAGTCATTAAAAGTGATGAAAAAAAAAAAACTAACCTAACCTAAATATGATTTGAGATTTTCACGGCCAAAAGTATTACAGCAATTTATTTTTGGGGTGTTATGCCGTGTTGCGCTGTCTCCTTCTTTAGCCAACGTTTCGTACAGCATTACTGTGTCCATCATCAGGGCAGATGTGTCCTGATCTGCCCTGGTGATGGAAACTGTAACGCTGTCCGAAACAATTGGCTAAAGAAGGGGGTAGCGCAACAAGGCATAACACCCCAAAAATGAATCACTATAACCTAACCTAGTTTTTGTTTCATCATTTTTCATGACTTTAAATCACTTTTTAAAGGTGTGTTGAATTGTCAATAGTTATCCGGTCACCCAATCATTTATGCATCAGTTGTGTAAAATTTAAAACACGTTTATTAGTCAGGCTGTTAGTGTTTAAACTTGGGGTAAGCCAGGTCATAAACACTAATTAATACATTATTTAAACATAAAATCTAGACATTTTTGTGTTTGTGATCTGGATTGGGCCATGATTTCAACGATAATTATTGCTTACAAATTAAGTAATGCGTTTGTTTTGCTGTCTATGGAAACATGGATTATGTACGTTTGATTAAAATGCCGTATACATTACATGTAAAGAAAGTCCCACAGAATAGTATAAAAATAGTGGAGAGACCAAGAAAACTAACAATTATCATTTTGGCAAGCGAGTTCTTTTGCAGTGAGAACTTTTAAGATGATTGCTAGATCTAAAATATCTTTATTTCACAAATCATTGTGCCATTAATATTAAGTGTTTATTTCAGAATTATAACATTACTAACTCTAGCAAATATCATCTCGAGTTTTAACACATCAGGAATGCCAACAGTCAGACATCAGAAAAATATGCTTTAAAATTTTGCATCCAAACTATATTACAGTATAAACATCACAGATAATAGAAACAAAGCGAGATACGGCATTAAAAACGGCAGAGCCAATGAAAGTTACGCATTTGATGCGGCGAAATTTGCAATGAGTGAATTTGCAATAATGGTCCATGGCCGATCTCTTTAGTTTCTATTATTCATGCTGTATCATGTGTCAGAGTTCTGAAATTAGCTTAGCAGAATTCCGACAAAAACAAAATGTTTGTCGATAAAGATTTTTTCGTTTATTCATAGTAAACAACAGGATACTGTGATTTTACTTGGCATTCAAAGGTATAACTACAAAACGTAGTACTTAAATCAAAACGCTAGATATTTTACTTATGGCAGTGTCGTTGGGGATGAATACAATAAACAAATAAAATATACAAATAATAAGCAAGCTATCGGGAATAATTACGTACGTTTAGTGAAAAAAAGAACACTGAATAATTTATGTACGCACAAAAACACACATTTAAATTCTGGAATGTATGTCAGAATACTAAATTGGAATTTAAATTTAATTCTCAGTTCCGTTTAGAATATAAATATTTTCAACTCGTTTAAAAAATCTAATTCTTTATAATAGTTGGAAAAGTTTCTTTTTTTCATAGCAATCATTAGTCAGCAGTACATTTTCATTACAGGGTAATATATATTATTATAGATGATGACTAGGTTCCATGATTTTTATAGTTTATCGAGGGATTACTCCAAGAAAAGTCGAATGGCCGAGTCTCGATGATGCCAAAGAAACGTAACTAAGTACAATACGGCCGAGGTAATCGCAATTATTAATTAACGAGAGAATATTCAGTGAAATCTCCGACAATTGTTTTTTGATATTCGTCCAGTCCCAAATTAATTTCATACTAGATAAAGCATTCAGTTTTTGTATCGCCGCTTTTGGTATTAGTTGTCGTATTATGGTACGTATACATTTGCGAACCTTAACGCAAACCGCGCGACGAATTACGGAAAAGGAACGAAGCAACAGCAAGCAGCGTTTCGCGCCCAGTTACTTTGTTCCTTTCCCATAAGTTGAGGTTCAGTTCGGAAGTTCGGCTCGCGTACGTATACGTAGCAATAGACATTCAAATACAGCAGTGCGCGCGTGCTGTTATCTTTTTAAACTGATCTATTTGAATATCACTTTTGTTTTCAGTAATGAATGAAAGCAAATCTTGCGGAAAGCGGAAATTAACCCACTTTCCGACATACGAACGAGCTGAAATTTGGCAGATAGACTCGTTGTCGATTACAATGCATTATATCTACTTTTGGTGGCAGTCACATATACACACAAGCGGACATATACGGATTTCTCTAAAATCGGATGACATTACAGCAATTAACATACGAAATAAATCGGTGCAATCCTCAGTCGAACCAATATTTTATTTTTTGTGCTTTCATCTTCAAGAAAGATTAAAAATTGTCAAAGATGAAAAAAATTCCTCTGAAAAATCCATTGAAGTAGTCAAAAGTTTAGGAGTCACGGCTCGTTTATTTAACACGTTGAACGCCATGTAGGTCACTGGTGACCTCCCATAGGGCTATGACGGTCACCACCGGTGACCGCAGTTAATTTTCTTGATTTTCATGGAAAATTTTGGTCAAAAAAAAAAAGGAATACGTTTTGATGGTCGCCGAGGCCATCTAAATATTTTTTTTTTTCAAATTTAAAATGGTAATGTTTCTTCATTTTCACAATGGCGTTCAACGTGTTACACACATTCATTTATTTATATGTATCTTTTTCAGAAAATTGAATATTTGAGTGTCAATATAGCTTTTTTCTGTATTCCCACAAACATTGTATATTTCAATAGGACCCTTAAATAACGATAAATAGAGATTTCACTGTATTTCGGATTAGGGTATTATCGCAAATTGTTGAAAATGCATACAAATTTTAATATTTTCACTAATAATGATTGAAATATTATATACAGTGTTTTCCAATAAGAGGTGTTATTTTGATATTCAATCGTAAAAGATCAATGGTTTCGTTGCTTGTGTGGCACGTAGCGCCGTCTTGTTGAAAGTAAACGTTGTCCAAATCAATACCATCCAATTCCGGCCATAAAAAATTATTAATCATCTCTCAATAGCGCAATCCATTCACCGTAACTGTTGCTCCAGCCTCATTTTCGAAAAAGTAAGGTCTAATGGCTCCGCCGGACCATAAACCGCACCAAACAGTCACACGTTGAGGATA
Organism: Hesperophylax consimilis; assembly: GCF_061612785.1. Lineage (NCBI taxonomy): Eukaryota > Metazoa > Arthropoda > Insecta > Trichoptera > Limnephilidae > Hesperophylax > Hesperophylax consimilis. The sequence continues at coordinate 22,290,897 of NC_142854.1, read as the reverse complement.
GAGAGGCTTTTCAACAATAACTCTTGGGTTTTCCGAGCCCCAGATGTGACAATTTTGCTTGTTGACGAAGCCACCGAGGTGGAAATGGGCCTCATCACTCAAGATGATTTGCATTTGATTCACTCAAGTGAATTTTAATAATTTCAATGCGTTGTTGAAGCGTGTATCGTTCCATTTTTAGTAATGGCGTAGTTTCTACTTGTCAAATGTCAAAAAATGACAGCTTCAAAAGTAACATCTACCGAAATAGCGATAATAAATCAAAATAAAACCTTTTATTGGAAAACCCTGTAGTTTGTATTTGGCTGATGGTGTAAGGGCTACTGACGACAATGATAACCTATAGAAAGGTCGATAATATCTTTTGGCGGACATTATAAATAACGTTGTGAAAAGTGTAATTCATCACAAATAAATACCCAATTATTGATAAATCTATAACCTGATTTATCAGCCACATTCACAAGAGCGTGTATTCCAGCAAGTTGGGGATGCTGTGTGGAGGGTCTTATCGAGGAGAGGTCTTGAAGAGACCCATGTTGTAGGATGGAGGAAACAGAGGCCATCAAATCGTTCCAAAGCCGAACATAATAAAGAGTCATAGAAACGACCTATTCTCATGTGAAAAATGTTGGGCGCGCGTTTGGCCAGTTTCCCGACTGGCGTTAAGCGGGAATTTAAACCTTATAGCCATCTGCATAAGAAGTGTTATTGTTAGCGGCCCGATTCCAGATGTTACACGACGGGGTGGATCGCATTAAGAACTAAATACTTTAATACTTATATCACCCGGAAAAGGAAGATTTTATTAATTGCCGAAATATAATATTGGTGGCCATCTTGGCCTTGAGTTTGAAGGCGTCTTCTGTCGGTGATATTGTGAATTTGTTTGGATTACCAGGGTTGTATTGTACATTTTTCTATGGTTTTGGGTTCGAGACTCGGCGATCAATTCTAAGCAATCGATAACAGCGAAATGAAGAATTCAATAAACATGCTAAGGCGATGATGAGAAATAATATACGTGAACACGAAATAATAAAAATAAAATATAAAAATATAGCGACAATTTGTACATTTTGGAATCACTGCAATCGCAGACTTTACTTTAGTATAATTAATTTATAATTTTCACTTAAATTGAACGATAATTATAAAATATGAACCTACAGATAAAAATTGAACACGATTTTGGCCAACTTCATGTAAAAAAAAAAAAAATGTCCGTTGCGAGAATGTATATTAAAAAATATATAAAACCATATATTAAAAAATATATAAATATTGCGTTATTGCACTGCAGAACATTTTATATCATATTTAAATACGATGATAAAGAAATTATATTATTATGCAAAAAACATTTATGTATATATTATTACTATTGTATAAAATAATTTTGTTTAATTTTTTTGAGAAAAATAAAAACGAAAAATTCTCGAGTGCAAAGTGGCAAAGGGCATTTGTCGTAAATAAAATTTGGAAACCTCTAGAAATAATGTACTTATAAATAAATGTTGCGAACTTAAGCCTAAACTAGAATTAACCAAATGGATATGATTCTAAAATGAAGTATAAAATGTATTTGGCGCGGCGTCACCCTCCGTGGATTTCAGTCGTGCGGCGACGACGCGCCCATAAAGCTATGTGATCTTGATAGTTTCTCAAAAGTATCAAAACACTAGACATAATGTATGTTGCCAAGACGGAAGGCGAAGATACTATATATATATATATATATTAAAGTGTACAGTCCACTTTGTCTGGCTCCAGAGCGCAGACGCTAGACGCGAACACTTCATCAGTTCATCTGACTCTTGAGGGCCGACAGCGTGGCGTCCAGAGCGCGCGACGCTCTGTCCACGCCGTACGGCAGGTTCAGGTACGCCTTCTCGTGCTCGCAGTTGGGCGCCTGGTTGCAGCAGCGCGTGGCGAACTTGCACACCACCTTGTGGTTGTTGAGGTGCTCCAGCGACCGGAACTGTTCCCCGCACAGCTCGCACTTGAGCTCCTTGGCGTGCACCTTCTTGTGGCTGTTCAGCGAGCGCGTGTTGTCAAACACCTTGGAACACATGTCGCAATACTTGAGAACCTTCTCGCCGGTGCACACGATGCGATGGTTGTTCAGGCGGTCCAGCGACATGTAGCGCTTGTTGTTGCAGAGATCGCACTTGAACTGCTTCTGCGGCACGCGGCCCGTGTGCACCTGCATGTGCTTGCGCAGATTACTCTTGTCCTTGATGTACTTGGAGCACACGGCGCACTTGTTCATGTCCTTGCGTGTGTGGCTGGCCTCCAGGTGCCGCAGCAGCTGGGCCTTCTTGTCCCAGGGCTCCAGACAGACCTGGCAACGGAAGGGCTTCTGCGACGGGTGCACTCCGGCCAAGTGCGTGTTGTACTCCAAGATGGTCGGGTAGCTCTTGCGACAGTGCGGGCAATGGAACAACTTGCGACAGACTACGGAGCTCGCGTCGCAATATGGATCGGAGCATTCTTCGCAAGCGCCTTCCACGCTTCCCGTGGGTGATGATTTGGGCATTCCCGCCATGATGGGAATGATGGACAACTGATCCATGACTTCATTCTTGACGATCTGTTCCTCTTGTTCCTGAGCAGATTGCTCCTGTTTGATCTTAATGTCCACGCCGCTGTTGGCACCATTTTGGTACTCCGAGTGCGTGGATGAACCTCGGGAGGTAGAGGCCAGCATCCACCAAGGATTATAGTGCCAGGGGGCGAGGTTCGGCTGCGCGGCTTGCGTTCTGTGCGCCGCAAACGTGGAAACTTCATTATTCTTTGTTTGGGTCTCCGCGTTGGTGTATCCTGAGAAGCTGGCGATGTTCTCAGAGCTCTGGATCTGGATCTTCTGCCCCTTGGCGTTCTCGTAGATGTTGTGCGGCGAGATGAGACTTTCATAATCATTGGGGTCCTTTCTGTCGCCGTGGTGAGATCTCTCCAACTCTTTTTTGGTTGACATTGTGCCACTTCAGCAGTGGAGGCCGTGTGCTATCTGAAATCAACAACACTAAATATTATTATGGATCATTCCAAAAATTAATTATCCATTTATTCCACTAATGTTTACATTATCACCATTTGAGAAAAAAAAACCATTACTGACTGACTCCCGCGCCCTTAAGACAGAATTCTACACAACTATTTCCTGGCGAATACCCCTTGCTTTATTCACATTCTTCTAAAATCCTTCAGCCATAGTTGTCGGCACGACTTGTTCAAGATATGAGACAGCATGACAAGAGGAACGGTACTATTGAATGAAATTTCCGAAACAATGGATATATTTAATTCTTGGTATGCAGGCACTAAATTATTGCGGTGCGCCAGCTGATTCTATTTTCATAATAACTTATTTGTTTCCACAGAATATCCTCAAGGATACATTGACAAACAAGAGGTGTAAAGCATTAAGACTTTTTGTCTAAAATTATTAACCGTAGAGCGCTAGTGCTATGAGCATTCTGCCGCCCTCTGCAAATGTATGTCATTATTTTGTAAAATATGCACTCTTTGAGGTCAAGCGTCACAGTAGCTGCCGACCCTGTTCCTCACCTACCTATGTTGTAAGTTTGAGGACAGTCAGTGCGCAGACGACTGCTGGAAGAACGGGTTACCCATGAGTCGCTTGTGGCGGAAAATAATGTAATTACTTATACACATACATGAGAATGTTTTGAATATTTATTGTATTTGTGCTTGTTTTGATGTAAATGTTGTAATTCATTCCTTTCTCTTTCTTCTAGACCAAAAAAGTGTGTACAAAGTTACTGTACAACAAACACTGTATGTACATGTGTTGGAGATTGTGAAAACATAAATGCGTGTTAATTTTTAGCTATATTTTATTTTGCATAGGTTAAGGTAAAAATGATCCTAAAAGTAAGTAATTTCACCCGAAGATACTAATTATGTTACTTAACAACTACTTGGTCTTGCCATACACTCCTTGACTCATTCACATTCATACATACTCTTCTATTATTCTGACTCTTGACATGGCCCGACTCAAGCATCTGATTCACTTGATTGTGCGATGTTTTCCTCGGGCGTCCCCGACTTCTGTTTGAATAAAAATAACTTTTTTTATAAATGTTTATGTTTAATTTTGATCCATTTTAATGTTTAAAGTTGTACATCTCGTTTGTGTCATTTCCCACGATTTTGATTGTTTTTTTTCGTAAGTTACGCATTGTAGAATATGGAAAAGTTACACGTTTTTAACATTAACATTTATTAATTTAGTCAGTTAAAAACAAGTGTCAAACCTGTATATATTTTTAATTAATTATTTAAATTAAAAGGAAGTGTTTTGTTTACCATGAAACTACATTAAATTAAACAAGGTCTTATTTCGTATTTAATTTTAGGTAAGCAAGATTAATTTTGCGGGGTCTTAATGCATAATATAGTTTTTGAAAATATGCTCAACCAATATTGAAAAAAATAAATAAAGTTTAAAATTTCTGATAAAAAATCAGTTAGTTGTATTCTGTGAAGTAATTATTTATTTTTAACACTCTTTTTAGTGGCTTTTACATAGGAACAGTTTACAAAATGATATTACAATCAAACCGTTTTGTTTATACATAACTGAAGTGTGCCAGCAACAATCTTGTATATTTATCAAGTGATAAATTGAAGATGTCTACAGAAGAATCCACATTAGAAGCCTCCATTAGTATTTAGGGCAATCAGAGTAAATATTATAGCAGTTAGTCACAGATTGAAGTGTTTCAATTGCTCCCAAGCGTCTAGAGCCAGTGAGACTAAGGCATCCCTGCTCGGGCCAGTTATAATTGTTGCATATAGTATTTGGTTCGGTTGTTTCCCGCCCGCGTCCCGCGCCTTTTACCTACAACTGACTGATGGTCCTTCGAGCCGGATGCGAGGTATGTTGTGAGGCTGAAGGTAGCGGGGAGGGGTAGGAGATGGATATTCAGATCTGGTCACCAAGCACGGCCAAAACCATTTCAAGCAATGTTTCAATTCTGAATGGTGGTCTTACAAAAGGGCGATACTGAGAGAATCATCCACTCTTGGAAGTGTCGCAAGTATACTATATGTTATTTTAAATGAGTAAATTGTGAAATAACACAGATAAATAAAATTTACTTGTGCACGCCGGGATTTGAACCCGCAACCTACAGCTTGCTAGTCGAGAGGACGTACCCCTCCAACACGGCGGTCCTCAAATATTATGGTAGTTAGTCCCAAATATCTGCACTGAAAATAAATTACCGACTTCTAGTAGTCCTGACTAACTAACTAATCATAACTCCGTTTCTACGCAGGGGTAGGCAGCGAGGGCAGACTGACCCACATTCTGTCTTGGCACACATTCCTTGCTATATTCACATTCATATATCATCTCATACATACTATTTTATGATCCAGACTCTAGACATGATCCAATTCAAATATTTGATTCACTTGGTTGCGGCATGCCTTCATCGGGCGTACCCGACTTCTGCTATCACTCACTTTTATTTTTAAAATTGTTAATTGAATTATAGACAGCCCTGATTTACTGAGCCTAATCACATTCAACATACCAATTAGAACTACTCGATCGAAAATTCTGTTTAATTTTCAACAACAATATCAGGACTGAGTCATTTTGATACTCCCTTCTACCTAGATTGCATGCAGTTGGCAATACTTTTGCAGAAATTGAAGATGTGTTCAATTGCATGGAACATAGTTACAAGAAGGCTATAATAACACACCTCAATATAATTTGAATAGCAAATTTTAATTCATGATTACTGTTCCACTACCCACCCATTTGAAATGTCAGTTCATTATTATCACATACAGACGCACAGGCAAATCCGTTTATCAATTAAAAGAAAATGAATTTTAAATTAAATTAGTTTTTTATCCATTCAGTCAGTACACCATTCCATATGTAAGGGTCTCTTTAAAATGATATGTACTGAAATAAGTACTAGCACAGATCACAATTTATGACAGAAAAACATAATTTTCTCGTAAAATAATCTCATAATGGTAAATAAATCATATCAGTTTGTTCGTAATTCTTGCAAAATAATTAGTTACTAGCAACGGAAGCCCTAAAATGAGAAAGTCGTCGTAATGAGAATAGTTATAAAAAGGGAGAGAAAACTTCTTTGTTTTGATCGAGTCACAAAACCACAGGAAGCGAGGTTGGGTAACTTTTATTAGACGTAATTATGAGCTTAAAATCGATAAGATATTATTTTATACGTTTACACCATATTGCACGCACAATAAAAATGACGCGCAATTACGCAAATTTTTCGTAGAATTTATAAAAAAAAAAACAAAACGGATAACCCGCACCTAACGAACTGAGTTTAATGACTTTCAATGAAGACAACAATTTACTACCGTCAACATTTACGCACTACCTAAACACATTTGTTTATGTTGTGTCTCACACACCTGTTATTGTTGATATATTTACTATCTTGTAAAAAAGCACACTCTCTCGCAGCTCCCAGTGTCTTTACAATCGGTTTTGATTCACTAACGAGTTTGACAAACGTGCACAAAAATGCATTTGCCGTTGCATCGCAAACGAAAACAATGCAACTTTCGCTGGCGCAATAACACCAAAAATAACAATATTACAATATTCCGAATGCAGGTTTTAATTCAGTAAAATATAAATGAAAACTCGTTTAAAATGGTGCACAGATATCATTGTTATTAGGATTACGGATGTATTATCAACAGAGTGGCGATAATTTCATAAATCGCCCACCATGAAGACCACTCAAGCAGTTCGCGTCCTTTTTACGAGAAATCAATGGTGATAATTCAAAACACTTTGTTTACAAATGGTGAAAAACACTGGCAGTGTCGAGAAGGGGGGGTGTGATGAATTGAAGCATTTTTTAATTAAATCACATCACAAATTTACTCACAGAATAGGGGTTCTCATGGGAAATTACGATTTCTAACAAAACTTCGACAGATCGATTAATTGACTCACGCAACGGCCATTTTGTTTTGACAACAAAATCGTTGAAAAATAATATATTGTTTGATTTTCACTTTCCAGCCTGTTAATGTCATTTCGCAACAAATATCCTTTTAATCTTATAATAAAACGGAATTTTTTTATGAAGTAATTAAAAATTAAGTTCATTTTAATATTTAGAAATTTCAATGGAAATAAAGGCGTTTAGCAAATGAGTACCTACCTAGTAGGCAAAAATCCTGGATTCGTAGGTATATCAGCATTATATTAAAATAATATTTTTACATGTTTATTATTAAAAAAAATTATACATTATAAACACGGTGAACCGGAAACAACACTAACAATAATTTATATCATATTTATGATGGGCTGTTTCACAGAATTTTAACAATTCATAAAACTCAACGTTCCTTTTCGGGTTCTGTGAAAGTCCTATTCAAGTTCTAATATTATATCATTATATGCTAGTTGCTTGTCGGAACTAATATAGTGACTGAGCTTGAAAAAATCTTTCATATATCTTGAAAATTAACTTTGAAATTTGAAGAATTGTTCAAATTCTCTGAAACAATTCGTCTTTATTGTACTATCATGTTTTGTATATTTTTGTGTAAAATATAACTATTTTTTAATTTAATATAGATTCTAACGAATATAATTCTAGCGTATAAATTCTAACTAGATGCTTAGAAAAAATAAAAGCACCGCCTTTTCGGGCATTCATGAGATTCCAATTTCTAAGTGGAGCTACCTGACACATTTGTTGAGCACACCATTGTAAATGATGAATACATGCATTGGCATTTTGATTGGTCATCGAGTACATGACGAGTGTAGAAATTATTATTTTGGCCATTTTTTTAATTTTGTAATTACCTATTATTACCAGCTCAGTATTGTTTTTGATAAGTTATGTTTATGTTTATGATATATTATGTTCATGTTATGTGAATGTTATGTTATGATATGTTTATGTTTGTTTATCTTTATGTTTTATAATCACATTTATTTACTCCCATTTGCTGTATTTGTTTATAAGATTGCCAATTTCATAGTTCTGTTTTAAAAAACTTTACTAATTTTTGAAAAATCTCTGGTTAAATAACGAAAAACGTCCATTAATATTGTACACAGGTTCCTATTTTTATAATTTTATGATTACCTACTGTTACCAGTTCTGTACTGTTTATGTTATGTTTATGTTAGGTTTATTTATGTTATGTTTATGATGCATAATCTATTGTATCATTTCAATTCACAACTATATTTTTAATTAAACTGTCATTTGTTGTATTTGTTAATAAGAAAAAAATGTTAATTGTGTATGGCCAAGATCACCCCTAATGGGTGAAAGCAAAAATAAAGAATAATAATTTAAAAAAATTGTGGTATGATGATTGGTTTATTTATGGTGGTATTTCTTTGTCTATGATTGTTTCTAATGTCCATAAATAAACTTTATGTCTATGCTCTTATCTGTCAAATCAATTGAAACTTTTTTTGAATTGTTATCCATTAACATAATTACAACTTGCCTTTATAAATCAAAACTTAATTGTAAAATAATTTATTAATTTTCTAATCAATATGTCATGGATTGGGAAAGGCCTATTGAACGCGTTCTGGCGGCCCATCCAGTCACAAGTGAGGTTAGGAACTCAATTTTATTTTTTGTAGAAAAGGAAATATATCATTACAAGGACAGATACCTTTATTATTATTGCTGTTCAATTATTTTGATTGCAAGTTTCGTCAAATTCAGTTTCGAATTGAATTATGCACAAACAAAAACTTAAATCTATAATATAACCTACATATTTTTTTCTTTATAGGACACGATATTATGCTGAAACTTTAGCTAAACAGAGAGTGAGGCGGCATGGATATAAAGAAATCATACACTGCGAAGGGCTCCTGCCTCACGTAGTCAGCGGAACTAAAATTCCTTTTCCGGAGTACAGGTTTGTACAATATGAACATCTTACAACAATGTATACACGTAAAAGCCTTCAAGGCGTGAATATTTCATTATACGATAAAAAATTGAATACGCCTCAGGTGATGGGCTCCATATCAGCACAAATTCATTGAGAAATTACAACAAATTCAAAAAAACTTCCTCGGATACATGTATATGAGAATGCTTGGAGAGTACCCACTCATTTGAAACGCGCCACCAAAGTTTCCAGTCGAGGAGTGGGGCCCTGGCAGTGACGGCGTATTAAATCATTAATAATTTAATAGATTGCCCAAACTTCCCGGAATGAAAATATGAAAATATTTAGTTGTAAACGATGGATTCTTGGAGCAATAGGATAACTTTGTAGTTGTAAGCGATGGATACTTAGAGCAAGAGGATAAGTTTGTAGTTGTAAACGATGGATATTTGGAGCAAGAGGATAACTTTGTAGTTGTAAGCGATGGATACTTAGAGCAAGAGGATAAGTTTGTAGTTGTAAACGATGGATATTTGGAGCAAGAGGATAACTTTGTAGTTGTAAGCTATGGATACTTAGAGCAAGAGGATAAGTTTGTAGTTGTAAACGATGGATATTTGGAGCAAGAGGATAACTTTGTAGTTGTAAGCGATGGATACTTGAGCAAGAAGATAAGTTTGTAGTTGTAAACGATGGATACTTGGAGCAAGAGGATAAGTTTGTCTAATTGGGAAGTATATTCAAGAGAGATTGAAAGGCTGTTAAGTTCATTGGAAGAAGCTAAGAAGATTGGAATTTAGTATGGAGTCATGAAATACAGTCTGTTAACTGTTCTTGCTATCCCTTCAGACCCTCTCCTAGTTGGAACCAGAAACGAGCGCTATTTGGACAGAACGACTACATCGACATCCTGGGCAACGAGGGGCACCTGCACCCCACCAAGACGCTGTACAACGTACCCTCCTGGATACGCGGCATCAAGGGGAATGAGTTCCAGGTAAGGTAACTGGTGAGGTGTGTTCAGGTCTTGGCGGGGATGCGCCGGCCCACCATCTGCATGGCGGGCCAGATCGGGGAAGTCCCGTTGAGGGAGTTGTTTTGACCTCTCCAGCAGGTCTCTCTACACCCATTGCCTTGCACCCCAGTGGGAGGGATGGATTTATACTTCTGTCACTCCTGGACACACTGACCCATCAGATATTTTTCCTTCCTTGAACTTCCTTTCCTTAATTTCCTTAGAAAGACTCCTCCACACAGCAAAGGTGATATAGTCCCGAGGGAAATTATTTTCCTCAGGATGAAAATGATTTGCGACTAATGCAAAAAAAAAAACTAAAAGTTGAGACCAGTTTGACGTTCACCATAGTCTAGGGCAGGGCTGCCCAACCTTTTTAACAGTTGGGCGAAATTGATGATTTAAAAATCACTGGCGGGCCACTGAATACGGACGGTTCCTATTTTTGTTACCTAAGCTTTTTAAAGTCTTGTTTTATACAAAAAACAAGTAAACATATTGAAATTTTATTGCCGTTTATCAAAATAATAAAATAAATAGCATCTACTGCCAAATAACGAAACAAAATTTTATGTAGCAATAATCTAAATGCAAGTAATTTGTACAATCAATGTGATTTCTGACATTGTTTTTTTAATAATTCTCCTATGTTAGGAGTCAGTTCAGATATTGTCAGTATCAACAACTCAGACATATGAATACATGTATTAATTAAAGCGCTAAGTGCCAAAAACAACAACTGCTTGCTGTAACAAAATACTGATTTGTCTAATAAAATTATATGTGGCCTACCCTTTGTAAACATGTTACTTAGTAGTATAGAACAATCTCGACGGCTTCCATAATTTAAAAGCATAAATTTATTTTGAATTTCTACAAAATAAAAGTTTAAAACGGACAACGACAGTTACGGTGAAGCTCCACAATAAGAATTTTATTTAATGCTCTAAGTGCCAACTCAGGGGCTCTGGCAGATCTAAGTGCACAACCTTCACATGGGGAATAGGGATGTGCATATAAATAAAACAAATCACTTATTCGTTTAATTTAATAAAAAATTATTCTGATGTACAAGTACATATTTATTTAAATGATTCAAACATAATAAAAAGTGTCGGTGTGTGAAAATTAAACAAAGGAATATAACTTTTCATAAAACCTATAAACATATTTTAAAAGGAATACAGTGTTTCAAAAGTAGGTACCGCTCTACCAAACAAAATGCAAATAATAAACAGTTTAAGAAAATAATACAATACCTACCTACCAAAATGTATGGAAAAAGCATAGATAATTTTGTATTTGACATTTGGTTGACACTCTTCACCGATGGCGACATCTACAATTAGCTTTGCGTGGCCAACCCCATTATGTATTGTGAAAGCATACATTTTGAATAATAAAAGTTCGGAGGTCATATCATTAAATGCATTTTTTTATTAATATTATTGTTATCAACATCACGAAAGACCAATATATCATTGGAAACGGCTTTATGAAACATAACGACACTAAAAAAACTTAATTATTATTTTCCATGAAATAAGTAGGTATAATAAATTAAAAGTTACGAGCACATAAGAAAAACAGTGGAATTAAAAGAATTATCTGTTTACAAAATGATTGGATTCGAAATTAATATTTACAACATGAATGAATAATATTATTACGACAGGCATGCACATCACTAGCGCGTCAGTACCAAAACTAACAAAATGTACAGAAAAATATTATTTTTTACATACCTCAGAATTTTGTGGTTTTTTGGCAAGAATGACTTTATTATTTAGTGTGGAATACTCTTGGCCACTTGTTTTTAGTTTTTTTTTCGCATTTCGCACACTTCCTTTACCTTTTTGATGGCGTTTTACAAGCAAGCTCGCGACTGTCAACACACCATCGCCGGCCATTTTATATGGAATATCAATGAACACTGTTGTGGCACTTAAACCATTTTAAAAGATAACATACCAATGGAGTTACAGCGATGCCAGACTTCATCAATTTATTGTATTTTTTTGAACTGCCTGAGGCACTTGGATCCTATTTAGGGTTATTGGCATCGGTACATAGAATACATTTCTGTAAAAACATCGTTTTCGATTTTTTGGGCACTTAGCGCCTTAATTAATACACGTATTCATATGTTGCTCAGTTAGAGATGTGCGGTATTTATTTTTTTACAAAATTAAGATTAGAAAAAAATTTTACAAACATACGTTGATCCAAAACTGCTTAAAAATTGAAAGGCCAGGTCAGTTATAGCGGGAAAGTCTTCATTTGGCACCAATTTCCAGAAATCTCCAAATTCTTCTGAAGAACTTTATGACTTTGAAAACATTTTTTCTGCAAAAAGGTTTTTCAGTGCAGAATGATTTTGCAGTTCAGTGAGTTCCAACTGGATATTGGCAGGATTACTAATTATTTCAGTCAAACTGATTGTGAAAGGATTTACAAAAAAATTTAAATTTTGTTTTGTACTTTCAAAGTCCTGAAATCTGCTTTCAAACAACTGTAATAAGCATCTACTTTTAGTCTCTCTCTGTCGGTCATATAATATGTTCTGATTTCTGATATCTATGGTCTGTCACTTTTGTTTTACCGCGGACGCAAGACACTTTTTCAAATTGGCGGGTTTTTTGAAAATGGTTCACGCGGGCCACTTATAATTCGTTCACGGGCCACAATGTGGCCCGCGGGCCTGGGGTTGGGCAGCCTTGGTCTAGGGGTAAGGCTTTCGATTAGCAAGCCAGAGGTCGCAAGTAAATTTAATTTGATTAACTTGTTTTATTTCACAATATACAAATTAAAATAATATGACTGGAAGATACTCTCAGTATCGCCCCGGTGTAAGACCACCATTCAGAATTGAAACGTAGCTTGTAATGAATAGTCAGGTATTTCCCCACCTTCCTCTTCTCAATCCCCTTCCCCTCCGCACTACCTTTAGCCTCACAACATACCCCAATTGGGGATGTCTTAGTCTCACTGGCTTCAGACAGTTTGGAGCAGTTGGGACTCTGGTGCAGTTTTATATAAAAATATATTATAACAATATATTAGTGGCGCTCTCGAATGTCAACTATTTAATAACCAGTATCGTTAAAAAAACTTTTTATTGTGTCATGACTGAAGAGAACTCTATTTCGATGATGGCTTGAGGATTAGACATTTATGTATTTATTAATACATATATTGATGGTGTTTCATGATTTGCAGAGATGTGCTTTATTTCAAATAAATCCAAAATAGGTATTTTCCATTTTGCATTTTAAATGCTTTTCTCAATGCATTTTCCATTTTAAATGCTTTTTTGCAACATTATTCCTACTTTCTCCACTCATCTTTTTTTCATAAGCCCCAAATATCAGTCGGTCCTCAACCTCGCTATGAGAGATAGTTTACATTTGTTAAGTTACTCCCTGGTAGGAGCCCTGCCAATCGAGTGATACCATTACAAAAAATACTGATTCAAATACTGAACATGGGGCCATGACGCTGTAATATTAAATGTTAGATAGCAGTTTCTATGTTTTTACGTTGGCAACATTAGTCCCGCGCAAATTTTTTGTTGTTTCATAATCTGTAGTCGTGGTGTTTTTGGATTTACCATCATGTAATATGTTTGTTTTACATGGTTGTCCATTATTTAATAATTTATTTAATGACAAAATTGTTAAAAATAATTGTTTGACCTGAGAAACCATTTTGCATTTTCAATGCATTTTGAAAATAGGTATTTTGCATTTTGCATTTGAAATGCTTTTCTAAAAACCATTTTGCATTTTCAAATGGAAAAGTTTTGACCCATTTCCATTTTGCATTTCAAATGGTTTTGGGTACCCATTTTGCACATCTCTGATGATTTGGTTGTGTTTGCTTTCAGATTCTGATCAGAAGAAAGAAGTTCCTCAGCCGCACAGAGTTCCCCCAGTTCCGCCCAACCAGATGGAAGGAGCTGCAGAAAAGACTCAACTTCCTCTACAAACACCTCAACCAGAAGACCAAGACGGGCTTTTCCCGCCAGTAGTCTCCGACCACTCTTGGATGTTATTAAACATGTTAATTAGTTTGTTAATAAAGAATATGAAAAATTATTAATTCATTTGTTTTATTTTAATTATTACCAGCTGTACCCCGCCACGCGTTGCTGTATCTCAGTCTGGCTGTGCAGATAGAGAAAAAATAGATGACGCTGTTTTTAAAAAGATGCTTGTTTTTACCTGGTAAAGGTGATGTTTTTATAATATAAGTACATAAAAACACACGCGTATTTGAATGCAACATTGTGTCAAAATTTCAAAGCAATCGGTGAAGAATTTTCGGAGATTCAAGATTTTGAACAAATGAACATTTTTATTTATATTGATTGATAATATAATGATAATAATAATAAGTGTTTTATTATCTTTTTTTTGTGACAAATAGATATATGTAATGATATCCTCACTGGGATCTCCCGTGCTGAGGATTTCATTTACATATTATGTATAATTTAATTATAAGAAAATTAATATTACATCAAAGTTACATATTATGAATTTAATTATGAACATATATCATGTACCTAGTATATATATATATTTTTTGTAAGATAGTGTTTTTTGGTATAGTTCAGTTGATTCTGTTTTAGTTTGTGTTTGATCTCAGTAAATTTTCTATTTCAGATCTCCCTATATTACGTATCCAGCACAGACATAGGAATTAATAGACGAGAAGATAATGGCGAGGGGTAAAATCAACTGTTGAAGAACGAAGGGAGTGAAGCTGACTGTGATTCGTCAATAAATCAATCTGACAGTAAATAGGCATCTCGCATTATAATATCACCATTTACTTCTTAAAAGTAAAATCTGCTTTTGAATGAATAGACATTTTTACATGGGAGCGCAAATTACTCGCCACGTTATGAACAAATTTGCGAAGTCCAAATTCGGCAAAAAAATTCGGTTCTATTTTCAGAGTCGAATATTTCGTTTAAGTATTTAGTTAAGACACTTTTATAAATGTTCATAATTTACTTCCCAGCAACCAACCAGCTTTGTGTTTCGCGTCCAGACGTTTCTCGATGTGATAGTAACAACTGATTCATATTATACGATGTGAATATGCTTAAAATAAAGTAAAATAATGCTTATATATGGAATGTAATACGACAATTGGGTTTATTCTCTTTTTCACATCTATTTTTACAAGTTTTCATAGTACAAGTCAACATTTTGCCGTGTTATTTCGTAAAATGAACCGATGATGCCTCGACCATAGTTCGCACAAGAATGATGACGTCACGTTTTCAAATTTCACTTGAGGCCATACGCGAGCACAGCCGGCTCCAATGGAACCGGTATGGGGAGTGGGGATAATACGCTTTTAATCACTTAGGGCAGGTCTACTAATATTCATATGTCTATGGTATCCAGCTTTTTATTTGAGATTAAATGTTAAAGTGTTGAGGTTTTTGAGTGAGAGTGGTATTTTATTGTAGAGTTTAATACTATGATATAAGAAGCTTTTTTGCCCAAAAGTTGTATTAGTAGTTATTTGTTGGATAAGTTTTTGACCATGAGATCTAGTGTTTCTATTGTACATGTTTGTTGTTATTTCTTGGGTGTTGTACTTATGAATGTAAATGAGTAAAGTTTTAGAATATAGTTGTTTAATTGACATGATGTTAAGATTGGTGAAGATTTCGTCAGTGCTGGTTCTTACAGGAACTTTCAGTATAATTTTCATTATGGCTTTTTGAGTTTTAATTAGTAGATTTAGTATATTTTTATTTGCACTGCCCCATCCGATAATACCGTATTCTAACAGTGATTGGCAGAGAGCCATGTAGATTTTGATTTAGTCTTTTTTAATGAGCACATTCCTGATAGTTTTGAAAAAATAACTTAGTTTTTTAATTTTATTATTATCTAAATAGCTAATGTGATTGGTCCATTTTAAATTTCCATCTATTTCGACCTAGATACGTTAAATGGTCAACGTTTTCTAATGAGGGACAATAACAATGCTCTTTTAAGTGATGCGGGCTATGAATTTTTAAGTTAAGGTTTTCTTCAGAGTTTTTTGTATTTTTTATTTTGAAATTGATGAATTTGGTTTTATTAGCATTTAGTGTAAGTGAATTGTAGTCTAGCCATTTTTTAATCCTGTTTAGTGTGTCTTCTGCTTTCTTAAATGTTTCTGTCCAATTATTCCCATTTATAAGGAAAACAGTATCATCCGCAAAACTGATGATTTCTCCGTCACATTCTATGTGGCATAGATCATTAATGTAAATTAGGAATGATAATTGATGATTGATTGATTGATTGATTGATGATTGATGATTGATGATTGTTGATTGATGATTGATGATTGATGATTGATGATTGATGATTGATGATTGATGATTGATGATTGATGATTGATGATTGATGATTGATGATTGATGATTGATGATTGATGATTGATGATTGATGATTGATGATTGATGATTGATGATTGATGATTGATGATTGAGGGTTGATGATTGATATTATAATTACACACGGGAAGCCCTGTTTATAATGTGAAAGTAATTCCCTCAGGGCACATTTCATCTATGGGAATGTGTGTCGAGGGTTTTTTGAGAAAGAAAGCAGTGAACCTGATCGTATATAGAAACATGTTGTTCTAGGTGGAAACGGAGGTCGGCAAATAATTTCTACAAGAATGAGTCATAGCATGACCCATTCTCATGCATTGACATAAATACAAAGATGCGTTATGTTCATACTAATCGAACAAAAAATATAGCACGTTCCAGTTTCTAAATGCAAAGTGAAATAACGAAATACATTAGAAAAGAATAGACAATCGATGCGTAAATAAATGAAATATCTATACATAACAGCCCACAGCATACGGGTGAAATTGCTTTATTATTATGAACGCCCGTATTTCTATATTCGGCGACCTATTGATTTCTGAGCATATACGCATGGAAAGAAATTCCATCAGATTTGGTTTTTGCTCGAGAATGATTTGTGCACCTCTCAAAGAACAGGAAGGCATTTTTTGCACAAAAAAAAAGCCTAGAGCGACGTATTCGTGACAGCTTTCCTGACCAATGAACTTACGTGCGATGTTAAACACAGTAAATCTCAAGTATGTCCGCTGGACTTAGTTCAGTGAAACCACACGCGTTGTATGAGTAACTTATCTTCTCTTTTAATTCATCTAAGTTCTCATGTCAAAAATGTCAACCGTGTACTGGGCGCACATTTCATGTCTTTTTCGATTGGGCACCTGTGCAAAGGGATCAATCAATGACGCTAATTCAATTTTGACGAATAAGGTTCTGTTAGACAAGCAACTTGAGAACCAATTCAACAACTTGCTTCTCGGTCTTAATTAATACAGTTAACAGTTTTTAAATAATATTGTGAGTGGTTCTGATATTGTAGAGGCGCATTGTTTGAGAAATATTGGAGGGATGTTATCTGGTGTTTGAAAGAGAGAGTACGAAAACAGTGAGCAATATAGTTGTTGCTGAGGAATACTTGGAGCAGGTGGATGAGTTTGTGTATTTAGGAAGTATGTTCTAGAGAGATGGGAAGGCTGACAGAGATATTGAAAGAAGGGTAAATGCAGGTAACTCCATTCATGGAGGACTGAACGCAGTTGGCGCTAACAAAAAATTGTCCAAAGAAGCGAAGTTAGCAGTTTACAATGGAGTGCTGGTACCTACCCTGATGTATGGAAGTAAGGCATGGAACTGGCAAAGAAAGGATAAAAGTAGATTGAATGCTGTTGAAATGAGATCCCTGAGGCGTATGTGTGGTAACACCGTGTATGATCATGTGATGAATGTGGAGATCCGCAAAGAGTGCAAGGCTGATGTAAGCATAATGAGTAAGATTAAGAAAGGGACGCTTAGATGGTTTGGGCCAAAGATATTAGAAGAACGAGATGTGCTATGCGCAGTTCGTACTGAGTGGAATTGTTTTGCCGAGTGTCGCCGGTTTTGTTCACCAATACTACTGCACACCTTCGCTTACGCTAAGGCATCGCTAAGGTATCCGCACTAATACATAGAACAGATTTCTGTGCGTACACGTCCCGATACCGTTCAAAGTACCCTAATTAGTTAGTACTCCGGCTACGGTCCGGCGGCCAACATAGCATATCTCGTTCTTCTAATATCTTTGGTTTGGGCATATAGAGCGAATGAGCGAAGAAAGGAGTGTAAGGAGGATATATGATGCAAATGCAAATGGTAGCAGAAATCGGGGACGCCCGAGGAAGACATGGCACGATCAAGTGAATCAGATACTCGAGTCGGGCCATGTCAAGAGTCAGAATAATAAAAGAGTATGTATGAGATGATGTATGAATGTGAATGAACGGTCCGTCCTCTCTGCCTACCCCTGCAGCAGCGACGTGATGGTTAGTTAGTTAGTTAGTTAATGTTATCTGGGCCCGTGGATTTGTTGGAGTCAAGGGAAATATAGAGACGTGATTCCCATGTAATGCAATAGTTTTGTAAATACATTATGATAATATAAAGGGTGTGCCGAAATAGACATTGCAGTTTTGAAGGGCCATTAAAAAAAATAGCTCAACCTACAGAATGGGATTTATTTGGTACGTCAAGTCGCTTTATGCATCAATTCTTGAAGATAACATCAAAAAGATAATGGCTCCCATCAGTGATACATTGATGACGGCGATTTTCGGCCGCCTTTTGGCACATCTCAATGGGTATAGCGACGATTTCTTCTCGAATTCGATCCTTGATTTCTTCGAAGTTGTATTATTTTTAGATATAATTGAAGAGTTCTAAGCAGTAAAAGAAAAATAATGAATTGAATTTGTATGTTATTATTTATTAGTCAGAAAATTATCATACTTATCACATCACAAATAATATTAATTTAATGTCATCAAACATTTTCACAAACACTGAATATTTGCGCACCCAGGCAAGTAAATTATGTAATTGCTTATTCTAACTTCATAGATAATGTATTAAGACTAGATTTTCTTTAAAAAATTATAATTTTAAATTAAAGTGCTACGAACTAAAAATATTATTAAAAAGTTTAACAAAATATGTACAGTTGACTAAAAATCCTCCTTGAATCGAAAACAAAATACTCGTATTAGCGGGTTCAGACGTTTCAATTTTTATTGAATGTCAAGATTTGTGTTTAAAGACTTGTCAATATGCTTTCAAGTGTTGAGTTGATAAAATAAATTTGGGAGGGTGTGGATACCACCGCCCCGGCAACCATTTATTGGATAACCCCTGCAATAGGTCACCCCAAGTGGTTCGCTAAGTTTGGAGAGCAGGGGAGTGAGGTCTTGGCGGCGGTTGCATCTGTCCGCCTACTGCATGGCAGGCCGAATCAGGAGAAACAGGTTGAGAGAGACCTTTTGACTTCTCCAACTGGACTGTCTCGACCCGTCGCCTTGTACTGCAGAGGGAGGGATGGATTTATACATGAACACACTGAACCTGACACCCCTTATGCCTTTTTCTTTTCCAGAACGTCCTCTCCTTTCTTTATCTAAAAGCACCCTCCACACAGCATCTGCAAAGATGACATAGGCCTCTGTGCCTCCTGTGTAGAGCTAATATTGAAAAAGATCTGAACCTGCAATCATTATACAGAATTTCAGATTCTACTATTTTTTGCCTATCGAGGTAGATAGAGTATTGCTTACTATATATTTTTATACACACTTAAAGTTATTATTAAATCTAGACTTGGAATAAGATATTGTACAAAATATTGATATTGTACAATTGTGCCGATTTATTAGCATTGACACCGAATTGAATAAGCCCGTCACATTCGGGACGGTGTAAGCAATCGTCATAAGCCATATGCTGTAAGATCCTGCGCACAAAAGTTCCGCATTGAACTGCGCTGCAGACTATTATACTTACTACAGCGGACAAAATTTTCTGCGCAGAGTCTTGCAGCATTCGGTTTATGTCGATTGCTTACCACCCCGTGGGACGACGGTTAAGAAAGTATTATTGGGTTTATAAATTATTATAATTATAAGGAGAGAGGCTCCTCCGATTACCTCTCACCTCAGAAGACAGGTGGAAACTTGAGTGGCAAACGGCTAACGTGGGATATGCCCATCTCATACAGGACCCCACCGAGAGACAGCCTGGGTTCTCATTGCCTCGCAAAACCTGGTCCGCCATCAATAGGTTAAGGTGCTCCCATAGCCGCTGTGCCCACATGATGCACAGATGGGGCCTTAAAGAGTGGGCGATGTGTGAATGTGGGGCGGTGCAGACCACCGAACATGTGGTCAACGAATGCCCGCTCCATTCATTCCCCGGTGGGATTGATGAGGTCCAAATGGCGACGCCTGAGGCCCTAGACTTGCTCGCAGACCTAGATGTCCCCCTCTGACACTCTCACTATACGAAAGAAGAAGAATTATTATAATATTACAAAGTTTTAACTTACGTCAATAGATAACAGTAATGCATAAATTATTACAATATTTTACTTTATATCAAGATTATGGCAGTAATGCATTATACATTTAATACATAATTTTAAATTACTTCTATAATATTAGATGTTGTTGGATTTTAATTGGTTCCTACCGTCATGTCATGTATCCACAGTACCTACCTTCCTCTCCTAACCATCACTAGGTACTTACTTACTTTGTACTTACTTGTTTAAATTATTTGAAAAATGGAACAGAAGATTTTGAATGAAAACATACAAGAGTTCTTTTGTTTTGAGCGGGAAGAAAGAACTGTCATCAGAACTCATAAAATTGCTTGTAAATTAGCCATCGAAGAGCTTCGTTCTGCTATAAAATTGTGGATTGATTGTGCAATTTGTGCATTTTATATTGCTGTAGGCAAAACTTGTCAACATTTATTGTCTCATGTTCGAAAAACTATATCTGTTTGGAATTTGGATGGTTTATTTAGAAGCAGTATGCGATTGATACTTGAAACATGCCCATATCACCACTATTGTCTAACATCCTATCATTTTGTTCAAGAAATATAGTTTGATTGATTATTGACTATTGGCTTGCATCATAAGACTTATATACATGTAACTGAATAATTTTAATGTTTGGTATTCTGCTGAGAATGACCGTCTGCGAACGTTTCAGTATAAGATTCTGGTTTATATGGGGTCCACTTCAGCCCCCCAGTCGCGTTTGATCATGTCGGCCGCCTTCTCTCCGATCATAAACACTACGCTGTTGGTGTGCCCAGCCGGTATGATGGGCATCACGGAGGCGTCCACCACACGCAGGCCCGCCACGCCGTACACGCGCAGGGAGGGGTCTACCACGGCCCCGGGGTCACTCGCAGGGCCCATCTTCGCCGTCCCGGACTGAAAACAGACATTTTGTTTCATCAAATATTTATATAATATTTTTAAATTTTTGGAGTGATAATAGAACAACATATGAAGTGGAAAAGACATATATGTGAATTGGTCAAGCGTATCAGAAAGTGTGTATACATATTCATAAGATTAAGAAATATTTTAGAAAGAAATAACCTAAAAAGAGTATACTACGCACCAATCCAGTCTTTAATTCAATACAGAATTATTGGATGGGGGGGTCATACAATAAGATTCTGACCCCGATCAAAGTGGTCCAGAAGCTAATCCTCAAAGTAATCCTCAAGAAAACCTCCACGTATCCAACAAAAACGCTATTTAAAGATTTCGGGGTGCCCCGAGTAGAAGATATATTCAAGAAAAATGCAATTATCCAAATTTATAAAGATAATATAATCCAAAAATTTGAAACCCACTTATCTAAAAGATATCAATACGATATCAAAATTCCAAAATGTAATACCAAACAAATGCAAAATAACTATAAATATTTAGGAATAAAGTATTTCAACAACCTTCCGATTGAAATAAAGAAATTAAAGGATATTAACAAACTTAAACTAAAACTAAAGTTACTCTTTCAGAAATAATCAACTAAATAATTGCCTGTTTTTCCCTTCATTGATATTTATTATCAGTCTATACTCATCTCCACTGTATTTAGATTTTGTCTCTTTATATATTGTTCCTATCATATATATACTTACTTATAGCATAATGATTCTATTTTTCTTATAATTAGTGTAACTCTCTCAACAAGCACAAGAACCAGTTTCTTCATTGGTGAGATTGCGAACATAAATATATTTTGTAATGTAAATATATATTCTTTATTATAAAAAATATATAGACTGTATCCGGAAACTCCTAGAACAATCAATCGAAGTTATCAATCTAGTGAATGGTTTATTTATGATTTCAGAATGTAAACAAAACCCGACAGATAGTTCGGGAGGCCCAGGAATGATCGCTTGTGTCGAGGGCCGCACGATGGACGCTAATCGGTTCCTCACCATATGACTGAGAGTGGAGGTGGTCTGCCTGATGGCGCACTCCCAGTAGGGGTCAGACTGAAAGGGGTGCGTCTCGCAGCCGGGGTAGTGGCGTTGGTGCAGGGTGGTATTCAGTCTCCGGAAGCCGGACGTCTGGCTCACGGCGACGGCCTAGAAGATATCAACATTATTAACAATTTTTGAAATTTGAATTTTTGAGTTTGAATTTTTTAAAATTTTGACTATTAAAATTTATGGAATTTTTAAAAATTAGAATTTTTAAAATTTTAGAATTTTTAAAATTTTTGAAAATAAAATTTTTGAATTTTTAAAATTTTTGAAAATAAAAATTTTGAAATTTTTTTGTTATCAAAAATTTTTGTTTTATTAAAAGTTTTGAATTTTTTTTTTTTAATTTTAAAATTTTTTGCATTTTTTAAATTTAATTTTTTTTTTAATTTTTTGAATTTTATGAATTTTTAAAATTTTTTGAATTTTTGAAATTTTATAATTTTTTGAATTTTGTGAATTTTTAAAATGTTTGAATTCTTAAAATTTTTTGAATTTTTGAAATTTTATAATTTTTTGAATTTTGTGAATTTTTAAAATGTTTGAATTTTGAAATGAAAGAATTTTTGATATTTTTTAATGTTCGAACTTTTGAAATAGTAGAATTTTTAAGATAGTAAATTTTTTAGAATAATTTTTTGGAGCCATCCCGCATCTACTACGGCATCCCCAATTATTGTTGTGATAATGAAGGGAAAACAACATAGCAAAAGCAATTTCAAGCAATGTTTTGATTCTGAATAGTATAGGTCAGGTGTGGCGAACCTTTTTGGGCCCGCGTGCCAAAAATCCTCAAATATTATTTCTAGATTGTGAGGCGTGCCCAAGCTGTAAAATAATTAACCAAATAGATAAAATAAAAAAGTTTTTTTTTTCAAATTTTATTCATAAGATAAAAAATTACAATAGAGTTTCATAAAAATAAAGTCATAATCAATAAATATACATATTTGTTATTTATCAATGAGATTTTTGCTGTTGTACACTCGATGACAAATTCTTTATATCTGGATCATATTTCGTCACTTTTAGTGACACACACGACCAACTCGATTCATCAGTCATTCTCGTTCTTGAATCACATTTTATGAAATTCATTTCTGAAAATAATGACTCGCAAGCATATTATGTAGTAGAGAAAATTGATAATATTGCTCTCGCTAGTTTTTTTAACTCGCTAAAGATTTCTGGAATGGCTTTCCAAGTTCTCATTATTTCTTCTTCTGCATTTTTATTATTTATGTTCGTTAATCGATCGCTTTCAACAATTTTTTGTTTCCATAGCGAACTCGATTGCATTTCAAAATCTTCTAGATTTAGCCACTCGAAAATCTCCAAATTGAGGTCATCTGAGTGTATCTGGATATAAAATAAATTTTTATATCTTTTCAAATCTCCTGAATTGTTTGAATCTCGAAGAAAACTCGTTGATTATCGATAGAATAACTACAAAAAATTCTTGTGTTAATTTGATTTGATCTGGCTTTTCTTCTGCATAAAGTTTTTTTTGTATTTGGGAAATATTTGAAGGTATTATATACAACGTCACGATCAAAATTTTGTAATTTAGCTTGAAATGCTTTGATTAAATCAAACATAACAATAATTGTTTTGTTAACGCCTTACACTTTAATATTTAATTCATTTGAATGTAAGCACAAATCAGTAAAAAACATTAATTTTGAAAGACATTCGAGGTCTAGTAACTCATAATATTTTTCAATGAGATTCTCATTTATTAAAAAAAGCCTAACTTCTTCCAAACACTCAACGAATCTTTGAAGAAATTTTCCACGACTTAACCATCGCACATTGTTGTACATAAGTAAGCCCTTATATACTGAGTTCACCTCATTTAACAATTCTAAAAGTTTTCGTTTGTTTAATCCGCGTGCAGATATCAAATTGATCAATTTTGTTACAAGAATCATAACATCTCCCAGTGACTTA
Organism: Hesperophylax consimilis; assembly: GCF_061612785.1. Lineage (NCBI taxonomy): Eukaryota > Metazoa > Arthropoda > Insecta > Trichoptera > Limnephilidae > Hesperophylax > Hesperophylax consimilis. Next base: position 22,266,571 of record NC_142854.1, on the reverse strand, counting down.
AATCCGTGCTTTGCAACGTAAGTTAAATTTGAGTTGAAACAACCCAATTCTGGTTTGAAAAAAAATCAACAGAATGACTGTTACATTTGAAAAGAAAAGAAGAATATGAACGATTGTTCAGATATTTTTGAAACAACTGGTCAAATCAAAAAAATATATTTTTTAAACTTAAAAATTAAAAAAAAAAAATGATCTTGGAAATCGTTAGTGTGCCATCCAAATGATCAAACGTGCCACCTCGGGCACGCGTGCCCTAGGTTCGCCATACCTGATCTAGTCCAAGGCTGCCCAACCTTTTTAACAGTTGGGCGAAATTGACGATCTTGAATCACTGGCGGGCTACTGAATACCTGACGGCTCCTATTTCCATGGGGGGGGGGGGGGGGGGCTACAAGATTCCATTTCGGACGCAAAAAATATTATATCAAAAACCGGTGTATTTTTGTTTAAAAAGTAAGTTCAACAGGTTAGATTTTTTCGTCGCTGATTCTCGTTCTGAGTAGCCTAAATAGCGATAAATCGCCTTCGTTGGCAACACTGGTGACCGCGCGCAAGCTGCATTGTTTGTTTTACCGCGGGCCCGCGACACATTTTCAAATTGGCGGATTTTTTGAAAATGGTTCACGCGGGCCACTTATAATTCGTTCGCGGGCCACATTGTGGCCCGCGGGCCTGGGGTTGGGCAGCCTTGATCTAGTCAATCAATACAATGCAAGTGCATTATATAAGCAAAGTAAATACAAAACAATACAAAAACAATACGTCAACTCACCAGAGATCAAATGGGAAAATAATTCACCGACTCCAGATATTTTCATATCAGAGGGTTCGGCTCGGTAGAACTTCTAACAGGGCCTATAAATCCTACTGATCCCTCAACATAAATATTTAAAAAATCTTTCGTTATCCTACATGTATTTATAATGACTGATTTTTGCATTTTTATAATTTTTTTGATAGATCTAATACGCCTAAATTTTTAATGAGAGAGCTAAGTATAATGCCAGTAGCCGAAATAACATATTATTATTTGTTATCCTTTATGCTATGCATAAAACCTCGTCTTATAAACATTAGTTTATCATAAAAAATCAAATATATTATTTTATGAAACAATAAAACACCAAAACCAAAGCATTAATACGTGTACAGGTAAAATATTTACTATTTTCCTAGGAAACCGACGCGACGTCACTAGGAACTTATTCATCAACACAAAACATTAACACATCATAACTTATGCTAATAACATCGTTGTACATACTTATGCAATCAATTTACTATCGGTTAAATGTTTTCCTTTGTGATTACGCATTAATATCTGCCAAATCGAAGATGAGTGTTTACAATTAAATAATTCCGCTCCCACTCGACCATCTTCTAATTTCCGTATTATGAATATTTAAGACATTTCTGAAACTATTGTTGTCAAGGATTATTAGGTAATGAAAATGAATGATTTACAATCAGTCTTGAAAATGGTGTTGGTCTTCTATTCAAGGTTGAGTGTGACAGTGATTAATTTATTTATTTTTGTATTTATTTGAATAACAAGAAAATAAAAATAATTGCCCTCGAACAAAATTCTTTGATAAATTAGAGAAAATATAAAATCACATAAAAATAGCTTTGGCGAAGCTTAATTCTAAATCATTATTTTGATTAATCTTTAACCAAAAAATATGCTTTAGATAAATTGGAGGTTTTTCTATCTTTTCGCTTGAGTAGAATACAAATAAAAAATATAAATGTAAGCTACTAAAAAAAATATTTCTTCTATAGAAATGTATGAACGCGTAAAGGAAACAACTTAAAAAAATAGTATTATAGCCAAGATTATCTGTGACAGTTTCACTTGATTAACTTTTTTGCTTTCTTATAAAATTATTTAGAAAATAAATAAAAATCAGTTTGGTGCTTGAAATCGAACGTTTCTAGACTCCGTTTGTCAAGCGATTTGAATGCCTATTACCTACAATATAAGGTATACCAAGAATATACACATTTTTGGATTGTAGCTTCCTCTTAAAGAAAACAACCAAAAAATATACTGTAAAATTATGAAAAAAAAAACTCAAACGAAACCGCCCAGAAACCATTTATTGGATTACCGACACACCTGCTATAGGTCACCCCAAATGGTTTGCTACGTTTTGTGACTTAGCAGGGGTGCCCGGGTTAGTGGCGTTGAGTTTTGGTCCGGGACCACTGCGTGGTGGGCCGGATCGAAATCGGCTGGTTCAGGGATACCTTTTGACCTTTCCAGCCGAACTCTCTCGACCCATCGCCTTGTACCGCAGTAAGAGGGATGAATTCATGCGTCCGTCACTCCTGGACACATTGACCACAGATTCCTTCCCACCCTTCATACCTTTTTCTATCCCAGAACTTCTTCTCCTTCATTTCCCTAAAAATACCCTCCACACAACATCCCCAAAGATGACTGAGGGACATTTTTTTCCTGTGTAGAGCTAATCTAAAAAAATATTTATCTCCTGTAACTAAATAAATAACACACCTCTAGGTACTACAGGGTTTTCTAATAAGAGGTGTTATTTTGAATAGCCCGCCATTTCTGTAAATATTACTTTGAAGCTGTCATTTTTTGACATTTGACAAGTAGAAACTACGCCATTAATAAAAATGGAACGATACACGCTTCAAAAACGCATTGAAATTATTAAAATTCACTTGAGTGAATCAAATGCAAATCATCTTGAGTGATGAGGCCCATTTCCATCTAGGTGGCTTCGTCGACAAGCAAAAGTGTCGCATCTGGGGCTCGGAACACCTAAGAGTTATTGTTGAAAAGCCTCTCTATCCTCTGGTCCGGCGGAGTCATTGGACCTTACTTTTTCGAAAATGAGGCTGGAGCAACAGTTACGGTGAATGGATTGCGCTATCGAGATATGATTAATGATTTTTTATGGCCGGAATTAGATGGTATTGATCTGGACAACGTTTACTATCAACAAGACGGCGCTACGTGCCACACAAGCAACGAAACCATTGATCTTTTACGATTGAATATCAAAATAACACCTCTTATTGGAAAACCCTGTATGTGCACAAGTCTATCATTTTATGGGGGTAATCTTTTAATAAAAATAAAGTGATTCCTGACATTGTTTGGAGTAGAAAATTTTTATGAAATTTTGTTACAATTTTTTTTTTGTTTTCAACTAAAAACATAGAAAATCAGCAGGTATTGGACAGCTAGGTACCTAGGCCGCCATAGAACATTAAAAAAAAATCGGCCGTTGCTCAGCGTTACGGGTGGCAATGTTTGTAGTCATAGCAACTAGATTGTTCGGGAATGTTCTTAGGTGCAACTTGAATCATATTGGCACCTCATATAAGCGACAGCGGGAAGGTACTCAGTCAGTCTACTACGCGCTACGTTTTAACGCGCTAATCAAAATAACTTACTTAAAATATTACATGGTATACTTCCAACACCGAACACACCTTCAACCTTCGCAACACTTGTAAGTATCTCCGTGTACGAACTGCCTTACGATACGTACCATCTTGGCTCCCTCCACCAGCGTGTCGATGTCCCTCCTGTCTGCGAGGTAGTTTGGCTGCATCATGGGCCAGACGTACGGGTTGGCAGATCGCAGACTGAGGCGACCTCGAGAGCGTGGTCTTAGCAGTATGGGGTTTATCGCGAATGCTTCACGGTCGCGTATGTCGCCGTACAGACGGTCCGTGAACTCAGAGGTTATACCTGAAAACGGTTGAACAATTTTGATTAATCATTGAATAATTAGATAATACTAATAAATCAAAACGAAACCTGAAAGAGAACAAGACAGAGCAAAATCAAAAGAGCGGGACAAAATCTTTAACCATTCAACCAACAAATTCATAATTAACAATATTATCTTCCAACTAATTTTTTCAAGTTCTAAAAAATTGGTTTGTAACCTAGATTGTGTCTCGGATAAACATATCGCTAAATAGTACAAAACAAGGTCGCTATCCGCGCCTGTCTGTTCGTGCGCTTAGTTCTTCTAAACTACACAACGGATTTTGATAGGGTTTTCACCATAATTTAGAGAATATCTTCCGGAAGGTTTTTATATATAATACTTGCATATTGTGTTTACAGAAAATGGAGAAAGGTCGATTTTTTGTAATCAAGTTGTAAAAAATATATATTTTAGGGTGCTTACATTGCTAATGCTGTCTAAAGCTTATGAGTTACATTGAAATAATGTACTACACAATTTTATATCTTAAGGCGATGCCATACGTAGTAATGCAAAATCATGTGTTTTGGTTTGAAAATTTGGTCGCCTAGAAATGTTTCAGATGCTTTAATTAAATACAGCGAGTAGAATACATCTTGGCCTTTGAAATAATCGAGTATTTTTTAGATAAGTCTTTTTATAAGCCCAGCAAAAAATAATGTAAAGGCTTATGAAAACTGCTTTAAAGTTCAAAATCTCCTACTTACAAACCCATTAAATATTTATGCCTGAAAAAAAATTAAATATTTATGCCTGAACATCCACAAAATAAAATAAAAGGCACTTTTTGGCCATGTTTTTTTCTTGCATAAATCAAAACAGGCGGATGGTGTTAAGCAGGAATTTAAACCTTATCGCCATCTACGTAAGGGTTGTTATTGGTAGCGGCTCAATTTAAAATATTACACGACGTAGGGCGATTATATGGTCGAGCATTTTACCGCCAAATTGGGGGCGAAAAGCGGATGTTTTTTTAAATTTTAGCGCCAAAATTAAACTTTCCGCAAAATATTCATATCTTATGATCTATTTGATATTTTTCGATGAAACTTTCAGTGTTTTACTTTAAAAAGATGTCTCTATTTATTTACTTAGCAATGTATGTGTAATTCAATTTTTTATGAAGAAAAACTTTCTACTTTCTTGGGAATCATAGAAAAAAGAGTATTTCACAATCGAAATAACAATATGTCGAAATTTATTCATACAAAATTACAAGATTATTTAGAAAAATATATATAAAAAAACTATAACCTAATAGTGCTTCAATGTGTGATAGCGTTCGAAACACTTTCCTTTATGCAGGGGCACATTGCAAAACTTGCACGTGTACCGCGTTTCACTGCGTAGTTTGTGAGCGGAACATACGCGACAGCGATTTTATTATTTTTATTATTTTGTTGTGTTTCAAACTCATTGTATTGACAGGTAGATAGATCGGGTACCGCCGACAATAGAAAACACATGACCCCGCACCCTTTTTGAACCCTTTGTTAACAAGTTTCCCGCTCCTTACCGCTTTGCGCAACAAAACGAGTAAACTCGTCTCCCGCGTCTTACTGTAAAAAGGCGTATGACGAGTTTTCTCGTTTCCCGTTTAAAGAATGTGTTAAAAATTCCTACAGAAAGTTTACGATGGTAAATGTCATGGGTACACGTCAACTAGACTGATTTTAATTTAGATGGGATTAGCTGACGAGTACCCGTCGTTACTCGATTTTTCTCTACTTTAAATAAATATAATATGCATGTATAATATATATTAAAAAATTATATTTTTATTAAAAAACAAGAAACACCTAAAGAAATAAACATAATTATCCACTCTGTGAAAAATACAGAAAACCACAAATGCAATATGTTATGTACAAACATAGAAAGCAAGACCGATATTAAGTACCTAGGCATAACAATAGACCAGCGTTTAAAATGGTCCCAACATATAAATATTCTGAACGACAGAATAATGAAACTAACATATATATTTAGATGTTTAAGAGATATTTTAAACGAAAAATTACTTAGAACCACATACTTCGCTTTCTGTCAATCAATTATACAATACGGCATTATAGGCTGGGGCGGTACATATAAAAATCAAACTCAAACAATTTACATATCACAAAAACTAATAATAAAAACCATTTTAAAAAAACCCTATTCATATTCGTCCGAACTTTTATTCAAACAATTTAAGGTCAGAAAATTAAGTGCATTATACTTCTACCATGCAACATTACAAATTTATAAAAACTATATTCAAAATAAAATTGCACCCTTTAAAAATAACAGAAATCTTAGACAAACGTCAATACTTCCTACTCCTAAATGTAAAAAAACAATAGGACAGTTCAACCATGAATATCTCGGAGTTAAATTTTTTAACTCATTACCAGAAAAAATTAGAAACATGAATGCAAATTCAAAAACCACCTTAAAAAGTATTCCGAACAGTTGAACTGAATCGTACCAAATATAAACCAATATAACAACACCCCCATACACACAAGCCCTGCTTATTTATGGGGGTACATCAAATACTAATATTATGTAATTAATAACTGTACTATATTGTGTAATTATATTACGTAATTGTTATATTATGCAATTCGTGTATCTTTTTTTTACTAATAAAAAAAAAATATATAAATATATATAAACCTTTCGGAAGAAATTCTCTAAATGACAGTGAAAACCCTATCAGAATCAGTTACATACTTTAAAAGAACTAAGCGCACAAACAGACAGACGCGGATAGCGACTTATTTTATACTATTTATAATATATTATTAATATTTAGAGATACCAAATGATTTTATTTATTAATATGGCTTTCTCTCTATTATTGAGGTAGATGTGGGTGAAGGGAGTTAATGGGAAATATTACAAACACAAACACAAGGAAAAAGCGCCCCAGGCGAAAATTTTTCGTCTAATGGCAAACAAACAAATTAATGCATTCGATTTTTATTTTTCGAGTCAGTAACCCATCAATATTTTGAACAAAATCCTTTAGTATTTTCTTGAACGGAAATATTTTTGTATTGTTTAAAATGAAACTCTTTAAAACATAAGCAGGCTAGTAGCCGAGTGGACAAATGCGCCAGATTCCCACCCAGAGTATGACATGTTATACCTTAAATAAGTGTCTTCCTGTACGAAGTTAATGTTAAAAAATAAAATAAAAATCGGTCGCTGACCGGGGCCTCTCGGGCCTAGGGAAAGGTTGGGTCTACTCCAATGACCAGATCTGAACAGTCAGGTACTTCCCCATCTCCTTCCCCTAACCACCTCAGCTTAAGCCTTACAACGCACCTCAATTGGGGATGCCATAGCCTCACTGGCTCCAGCAGTTGGACTTTTGTGCGGTATTCACATTAACAAAACTTGTCACCTTTATTATCTAATTATCTATGTATATGAATAAAAAAATAAAGCTAACATTCGTTTGTTCGACTTCTTAAATTTATCTTCATTTCTGAAAGTTATACCGTACCGCCGATTGCATCGATTGCATCGATTGCAAAAAAAGAATAGTTTCATTTGTACTTTGTCCCTGAAATGCTCTAGGCCCTGATCTTTAAACAAATAAAAGTTTATAAACGGATATTTACGATGGAGCTAACAATGTAAAATATTATCATTTAAAATATTTTTAACAAGAACAACAAATTAAAACCCGAAAATAATAAATCCGGTATACAGCACAGTAAAAGCAGAAAATAACAAATTCGGTGTACAACACAGTTAAAGCAGAAAATGACAAATCCAATATACAACACAGTAAAAGCAGAAAATAAAAAAAATACGATATATACAACACAGTAAAAGCAGAGAATAAAAAATCCGGTATACAACACAATAAAAGCAGAAAATAAAAAATCCGGTATACAACACAATAAAAGCAGAAAATAAAAAATCCGGTATACAACATAGTAAAAGCGGAAAATAACAAATTCGGTATACAACACAGTAAAAGCAGCAAATAACAAATCCGGTATACAACACAGTAAAAGCAATAAATGACATTTGCAGATATGCCAAGTGCAGTGTACAATATTTTTACTTTTAACTAGCTGTACTCCGTCACGCGTTGCTATGGCTATAAGACTAGAAAGATAGAAAGAAAGGCTAGAAAGATCTGTGTAGTTGTTTTTACCTCCAAAGGATGGTACTGTTTTAAAAAAAAGCATGTTCTTACATGTCACACGTGACATCTATATAATATAGGTAGGTATATAAAAACACACGCGTGTTGGAATGCAACGTTAAAATTACATTTTGTTCTGTTATTTGACATGTCATAGGCATTTCTTTAAATGCTACTTTTGACATTTGACGAGAGATTTTTAGCTCTATTTTATCCGAGTCGTGTTTTCGTAAATATTTTCACAATTTTCGCATAATTATCATTGTATTTTTTGTATATACCCTACTGTCGAATTTGGCAGCCATCTCTGGTCCGGAGCCCCTAAAAACCTGAAAAAAACCCTTGACTCTGTGCAAAAACGGGCGGTCCGTTTGATAGATTCCCCAATCTTAACAAACGGACTGCAATCTTTAGAGCACAGGCGTCAGGTAGGTATGCTGTCCTTGTTCTATCGGTATTACAATGGAAGATGCTCTGAGGAACTAGCGTCATTGATCCCTTCGGCACCGGTGCGTAGTCGGGATACACGCCAAACGCGCGCCCAACATTTGTACACGGTTGACATTTGTCACATGAGAACGGGTCGCTTCTACGATTCGTTCTTAAGTTCAACAGCTCGGCTGTGGAACGAACTGCCGGCCTCTGTGTTTCCTCCCTCCTACAACATGGGACTCTTCAAGACCCATGTTCACTCCTTCCTCTCCAAAAAAAGACCCACCACACAGCATCCCCAAAGATGACATAGGCCCTGAGGGAAATTATTTTCTTCAGGGCCTCCTGTGTGGAGTTAATATAAAAAAAAGAAAAATACTATTCCTTTCAAACCATCTTCATCTTATTTTTGAACGTTCTTCTTAGATCACGAAATACATGACATTCTTGTTTTCGTCTTTATTCTATGGTACCTCCCTAACCAAAAATTCTGGTCCAAACTTTGAACAAGTTTGCTCTTATATACCTCAATGATTTCGGCTTGGTAGATATTATCTTAAAATATAACATATATTTTTTAAAAGAACTTAACTTCAAGAGAAATATGCTACAAATATACACATCATTATATAATCAACCACAACAAGACGGGCATGTGCCTAGCTTGGTGGTCTAAACATTCCTAATGAACCATTTCACCAAGTGAACATGACAAATTTGTCAATTTTTAATTTTAATAAATTTTGATTTCAGGAGACTTAAATAGATGATCCTCATTTTAATTGAACAGTTGTTGATTCTTACCTAATAGTTCTCTGAGCGTGCCGGAAGCATCCCCGTTCAAACCTCCCGTTCCCATCACCAGTTCTATGTCAGGATAATCGTCTTTATCCATGGCAGTAAACTTGGTTTTTACAAAGGCCATACCTTCCGCCCCACCAGGCAAAGTGAAGGGTCCTGCTCTATTCACCATGTACTCAAATATAGCCTTTGGACCTGTAACCTTTTTTTCATTAACAGTCACAGTGTCATTTACCAAGAAAACCAACCCTGAGAGGCACACGTGATCTTGCAGATTATATCCGACTTTCGCGTCTTTTATTACAGGTATTCCGTATGATTCCAGGTTTTCTCTTGGTCCAACTCCTGAAAGCATCAAAAGATGAGGTGATCCAATAGCTCCTGCTGCAAGGATGACCTCCTTTTTAGCTATGACTATGTATGTTTTACGTCCTTTTGTAAATTCTACGCCATACGCGCGTTTTGTGGCTGGATCTATCAACACCTTTAAAACTCTGCTTAGTTTAGATATGTGAAGATTTCTTCGATTTCTGATCGGTTCTAAGAACGCTCTTGAAGCGCTGCATCTTCGACCTTTTCGCATTGTTGCTTGTACTCTTGAAAAGCCTAGATTGTCCTTACCGTTTGGGTCTGTTATCTTGTAACCTAGCTCTCTACCAGCCTGTAAAAACGGCCTGTACAAACCAGAAATATAAGGAGAATTCTCGACATTAAGATATCCACCGTTTCCATGATACTTAGAATCTCTTAAATTCGGGATTCCAACATTTTCAGACTTTGTGAAGTAAGGCAAGATGTCTTTATAACTCCAACCTTTATTCCCAAGAGCTTCCCAACCGTCGTAGTCCAGTTTATTTCCTCTTGTGTACACCAAAAAGTTAATGACACTAGTTCCTCCGAGAACTCTACCTCGTGGCCAATTGCAGACTCCTCCTTTAAGTCCTAGACAAGCTCCTGGAACAGGATCTGTTTTATATCCCCAATTCAACTCTGTAATTTGGTTCAAAGCAGCCGTTAATGGTACATCAGATAAGAAAGTTTCATCTTTGCCTGCTTCTAAAAGCAATACCTCCCAATTGCGTTCTTCAGTTAGTCTGTTAGCAACAACGCTTCCCCCGGAACCAGCTCCAACGACAATAAAATCATATTCAGTCTTGAAGACTTTCGTATCTCTGATGACACCTTCGTGAGGATTAATAGTTGCAGATTGATATACAGAATTAAACAGGTCATATGCTGTTGAAAATGTGGACTCTGTTGGCTGGGCAATAACCGCACCAAGAATAACACATATGATAAAAACTAATGCCATTTTGAATAACAACTATAGAGAATCATGAATTTGACTGATGTAATAGTGATTACCCCGGGATCATTAATTATCTGGATTGTTTGAATACTCTTGCATCCAGTTTGATTTGGCCTTGTCAGATCGGAACATCATTTCGTTTTCAAGGCTTTACTTTGACTTGTACAATCAAAGTTCACCACTTTCATGACGACTGGAGGTAACCCTGAAACAAAAATACAATCATTGTAAAATGGGCTCTTATAGCGATTACAGATACTATGAGAGAATTTGAATCAGATACCGTGCATCTTAGGTACACAAATATATCAATGGGTACACAATTTTTTCCCCAAAGAACGTGTACATGAAATGGATTGCATTTAAATGATTTATATAATATATAATACAGGGCTTTCTAATAAGAGGTGTTATTTTGAATAGCCCGCTATTTCGGTAGATGTTACTTTTGAAGCTCTCATTTTTTGACATTTGACAAGTAGAAACTACGTCATTAATAAAAATTGAACGATACACGCTTCAACAACGCATTGAAATTATTAAAATTCACTTGAGTGAATCAAATGCAAATCATCTTGAGTGATGAGGCCAATTTTCACCTCGGTGGCTTCGTCAACAAGCAAAAATTGTCGCATCTGGGGTTTGGAAAACCCAAGAGTTATTGTTAAAAAGCCTCTTTATTCTCAACGTGTGACTGTTTGGTGCAGTTTATGGTCCGGCGGAGTCTTGGACCTTACTTTTTCGAAAATGAGGCTGGAGCAACAGTTACGGTGAATGGATTGCGCTATTGAGAGATGATTAATGATTTTTTATGGCCGAAATTGGATGGTATTGATCTGGGAAACGTTTACTTTCAACAAGACGGCGCTACGTGCCACACAAGCAACGAAAACATTGATCTTTTACGATTAAATGTTAAAATAACACCTCTTATTGGAAAACTCTGTATGATGTTTTCATACTTGCAATAATGTGGATTCCAAATAGTGCTTCCATATTCAAGTTTACTTCTAATTAAGGCATAGTAAAGGGTTAGAATTGATTGAGGATCTTTGAAAGGTTTAGTTATTCTGTGAATAAATCCCATCATTGTGATCTGGACTTAGGACGGGTTGTTTCGGAGAATCTGAACAATTCATCAAATTTCAACGTTCATTTTCAAGTTCTGTGAAAGATTTTTTCAAGTTCTGTTTTTATTTCAGTTTTGTCAAGCAACTACCCTACAATGATATAATAACAGAACTTGAATAGGACTTTCACAGAACCCGAAAATGAACGTTTAAATTTGATGAATTGTTCAAATTCTCCGAAACAACCCGTCCTTAATGTCATTAATGTGTAAATCAAATATGATTTTAGAATCATATTTATTTTGCGTACAGTTATAATTTGAAATATTTTATTATTTTGTAATAAATAACATAAATAGAAGATTAACTGAATTATGTAATGTTTCTTGTTGCCATTGAACTTATGAATTCTAACTGACCTTCCTTAATTATTATGCCATCGTTTCTCTGTCTTTATTTTTAACAATATCGTTACAAAAAAATCAATCAGCGAGTTTTTTTTTCCTAAATACATCTATTTTAAAAGTTTTTGTTGTTTTTGATATTCATTGAGTATTGAATCTTCCTACCCAGTGATTGCAGTCGACAACTCTACTAACCTCTCCAAATGCCAATTGCATAGGACGGACATTTATTTCGTATATTAAGGCAAAGCTTAATGCCAAATCACTATTTTGATTAATCTTTATAACGAATTTGTGTATATAATGAATAACAAAAAATATGATTAAGACAAATTGAAGGTTTTCCTATCGTTTCGCTTGAATAGAATACAAATAAAAAATAAATTACTCAATAAAAAATATAAATGTAAACTACAATTTTTTTTTTCATTAGAAATGTATGAACGCGTAAAGGAAAAAACTTAAAAAAATTACAGCATTATAGCTAAGATTATCTGTGACAGTTTCACTTGAATAACTTTTTTTGCTTTCTTATAAAATTATTTACAAAATAAATAAAACCAGTTTTGTGCTTGAAATCGAACGTTTCTAGACTCCATTTGTCAATCGATTTTAATGCCTATTACCTACAATATAAGGTATACCAAGAATATACACATTTTGGCTTGTAATGACATCCGTTTTCAGAGAAATGTGTATTTGTCCTCGTGTGTGTATGAGATTGCCACTAAAAGTTGATAGAATGCAACGTTATCGAATTCAATTCCCGCCGGCAGAATTGATTTTTTTCGAAAGATTTTTAAATTTATATTTGCGTTTCAGGCTAGTAATTGTTGTTTACAATTATTTAAAATAACTTTCTTTTACGTAAAAATATTTCTATCTGACGAGCATTAATTCTTAAAATTAATTAAAGTCATTTTTGACTGTTTCATACTCGAGAGCTACGAGGGTAAGTTGATATGGTCGAATTAGCTCAGTGGTCAAAGCGCTTCCCCGTCAAGGAAGAGGTTGTGAGTTCAATTCCTAGATCCAACTAAATCTTTTTTCTGTCTTTTCTGTTTCATGTTTTTAATTTGAGAGTCTTTAATAATTAAATATTACAATTCGAGGTTTTACCTATTAAGTTATTCCTAAAATAAAAATATTCATCCTAGACTTGTAGAAAAGTCAATAGATGTCGCACATCAAAATGAACATGGATATATTAACCCAAGACACTATCTAAATTACATTGAGTTCAAAATGAAAATAATATTGGTCACTCTCAATAAAATATTTAAAAATGAAGTTAATATGGTCGAATAAGCTCCGTGGTCAGAACACTTCCCCGGTAAGTAAGAGGTCCTGTGTTCAATTCTAGAGGGTTTTCCAATAAGAGGTGTTATTTTGAATAGCCCGCTATTTCGGTAGATGTTACTTTTGAAGCTGTCATTTTTTGACATTTGACAAGTAGAAACTACGCTATTAATAAAAATGGAACAATACACGCTTCAACAATGCATTTAAATTATTAAAATTCACTTGAGTGAATCAAATGCAAATCATCTTGAGTGATGAGGCCTATTTCCACCTCGGTGACTTCGTCAACAAGCAAAATTGTCACATCTGGGGCTCGGAAAACTCAAGAGTTATTGTTGAAAAGCCTCTTTGTCTTCAACGTGTGACTGTTTGGTGCGGTTTATGGTCCGGCGGAGGGACCTTACTTTTTCGAAAATGAGGCTGGAGCAACAGTTACGGTGAATGGATTGCGCTATCGAGAGATGATTAATGATTTTTTATGACTGGAATTGGATGATATTGATCTGGACAACGTTTACTTTCAACTAGACAGCGCTACGTGCCACACAAACAACGAAACCATTGATCTTTTACGATTGAATATCAAAATAACACCTCTTATTGGAAAACCCTGTAGTTGCGACAGAATCTTATTCTGTCATTTGTATTTCATGTTTCTCATTTGAGAGTCCTTAATATTGTTTTCTTGTATTCATTGACAAAAAAGTTATCATTGTCAAGCTCAACTAGGACATCTGAATCCTCAACACACGACAAATCTGCAACTAATTAACCTGTGCCGTAAACACATCACGATTGGGTTGTGTGTTGTGTCACGCCAGTGGCATTGAAAAGGTTAATGGTATATTTATTTATCTCCATATATGCACGACACCTTCTTGGTAATACGTGATGTAACATGTTAAGCTGGCCACATACGGCAGAGTCATCGAGCCAAATGGAACCAATGCCTCGCCGGTTCTGCCATGACATGTGTGTACTATCATCGAGCCTAAATCCGCTCAACAGAATTGCCAATGCATATGTTCTAAAATACCTAGAATTAAAATTCTAAATTCCCATTTACATTTACCTCCATAATGACCCAAATTCTATTGAAATTAGCATCTATTTTGGGTGACCGGATAAATCATCAAAATGATAATTCATCACATCTTTAAAAAGCTATATAAAGTCATGGAAAGTGATGAAACAAAAACTTTATTAAATAGTAGGTTAGGTTAGGATTAAATTTTTTTCCATCATTTCTAATGACTTTATATCACTTTTTAAAGGTGTGTTGAATTGTCACTGTGTTGAGTTATCATGGAACCCTATTTTGTGTTATCTGATCATTTTTGGGTTATTCCTTTCGTTCAGGGCTTAAAAATAGATCTTTTTAAAATTTACGTAAAAAAAAAGTATAGTACATCTCATAATTATTGTAAATATTACTTTTTAATATGGTTGGACATCAAGGAATGCCCAGAATCCCCGCAAATTGAAAAATCTTAGAAATCGGAAACTCTTCCGCTCAGTACAGTGATGGTTTGTCTAGGGAAGTTTCCCTAGAACTAGGGGAAAAAAAAATTAGGGAAAAGAACAAAAGGCATAAAAATCTAGGGAAATTTCGAAATATAACAATGTAATTTTTGTTCCAAATTCTACAGCCTCCATCAAGGACCCGAAATAATTTTGGTGAAATTTTTGCTCCGAAATATAACAAACCCCTCTCCTCAGGATACGAAAATATTTCGTATTTGAGTAACTCATTTGTATTTGAAATTTTGATCTGAAATCCAAATCAGGAAAATCAGTCCTCGAGTCATAAAAGTACGATGTCTTCAAGCTGACGCGACTTTTCTCTGGATTCCTAGTACTTACAATTAACCAATTTTTTTACTCATATCAGTGGCGGCTCGTGACTTTTGAGCATGATAGAGTGTTAAGTTTGAAAAATTCGACATTATTAATGATGTTTAACACTGAAAATCTTCATACAAAAAACCGAATTATCAAAAAAAAAAAATTTTTTGGCTACAACGACATCAATAATGTTAATTTTTAAATTTTAAAAGTCAAAACACACCCAAAAATCACTTATGTATGATTTCAGTTGACATATTCGATTTGTTTACTCGATGGTGACGTAGATCGAAATGGCCCTGCTTGGCGTGGCTAGGCTCGGTCTTGTGTGTTCCCGAGATTGAGTCAAATGGTTCCGCCGTGTGTGTCCAGCTTTATAGTACGAACTTAAGGGGAATGGTCCGGGTAAGAGTGTGACGAGAATGACAATTTAGATTATTTATATTTATAGTTAGGAGCCATGAAAAGGATGGTGATAATGTAGTGATGGGGTTAATTCAAATATCGATATTCGATTGAATATTAGTAATATTAATCGAAATTAGCGATCCTGTTAACCGTCTGGTCTCCAGTGAGGCTACGGCATCCCCGTGAGGATATATTGTGAGGCTGAATGCAGTGAAGAAGAAAAGGAGGGGAAGTACCTGGCTATCCAGTTCTGGTAAACAAACAGGGCTAAAGCTATATCATTGTTTCGATTCTGAATAGCGATCTTATAGTACATGGCAATACTGATAGTATCTTCCACTCTAAAATGAGCAGGAAATAATATATAGATTATCTTCTATCTTTTTATATGAAGAAGATTGTATATGGGGGGCAAACACCGGGCGTGCGGCATTTATTTGATTTTTATTCCGAGAATGATGAAATTTCGCACACTTGAAGTTCAAGACAAGAGGGAGATCACTGTCTGCATGAGATGAAAAATCATCCACACTCTCTTTTCCTACACCTAAAAACAGTATTTTGAGATTTCTTGATGAAATTTCGCACACTTGACCTTCAAACAAGAGGGAGATCAATGTCTGCATGAGATGAAAAATCATCCACATTCTCTTTTCCTACACCTTAAAAACAGTATTTTGACCTTTCTTGATGAAATTTCTTACACTTGACCTTCAAAACAAGACGGAGATCACTGTCTGCATGAGATATAAAATCATCTACACTCTCTTTTCCTACACCTTAAAACATTATTTTGACCTTTCTTGATGAAATTTCTTACACTTGACCTTCAAAACAAGACGGAGATCACTGTCTGCATGAGATAAAAAATCATCTACACTCTCTTTTCCCACACCTTAAAACAGTATTTTGACCTTTCTTGATGAAATTTCTTACACTTGACCTTCAAAACAAGACGGAGATCACTGTCTGCATGAGATAAAAAATCATCTACACTCTCTTTTCCTACTCAGATCACTGTCTGCATGAGATAAAAAATCATCTACACTCTCTTTTCCTACTCAGATCACTGTCTGCATGAGATAAAAATTCATCTACACTCTCTTTTCCTACTCAGATCACTTTCTGCATGAGATAAAAAATCATCTACACTCTCTTTTCCTACTCAGATCACTGTCTGCATGAGATAAAAATTCATCTACACTCTCTTTTCCTACTCAGATCACTTTCTGCATGAGATAAAAAATCATCTACACTCTCTTTTCCTACTCAGATCACTTTCTGCATGAGATATAAAATCATCTACACTCTCTTTTCCTACACCTTAAAACAGTATTTTGACTTTATTTATTGTAATCAAGTTTAATTTGTAGAACTCCATTTTAATTTTAATTTTTTATATATTCAATAATATTGTTATTGGGTTTATAAGACAGTTTGATAATGCCTTCAGAGGGCGAAACAGCTGTCACGCGTAATAATAATTACACAGCAGAACTTGTTCATAAATAAACTGTTTTTTTAAACCCAATAACAGTATTTTGACATTTTATGATGAAATTTTGCACACTTCACGTTCAAAATAATAAGAAAGTTACTATCTACATATAATTTCTAAAACTCTTCGTAAATCCCGGGCAAATCAGGGGACTTAAGCTAGTTAAAAAAAATTATGAAATATAAAAAAAAAATATTTGTTAACGCTGGTTTTTTTAAAGTTTTTTTTTAATAGTTAACTAGTTTTAACAGTAATATTATGTATTTTAAAACATTATATGATACCGTAGGCCTTACTGGGTACATTTTTCGTACTGAGCCCCCCATTTAACAATTTAATAAAATTCATTTAAAAGATAATTTTAAATAATAAATTGAAATAAAATAAAATAAACCGAGAAAAACTAAAATAAAATAAAACAATAAAGACGGTAATGAAAAACAAAAAAATAACTGCAAATATTTTGAGGTACGGTTGTGTATAACGATGTGTGTATTGTATATTAAATATTTTTTGTTCTATAATACATCTTTTAATTTTGTATATGAAATGTTTTTTGTATCATTAATTTTTTTTTGATGCTTTTATAGCCTGGTATATGTGGTATCCTTGTCCAAAAATTGTGTTTAGCGTCGGATTTTTATTAAAAATGGAATTTTTGACGGTAATGTAGCTGAAACGATTTTTAATTTCTTAAAAATCGATTTTTTTAATGATGATTTCAGGAAATTTCAGTTTAGCCTGAAAATATTGATAAATATGTCAATTAAAAATCGTTTTCAGCTACAAAAACATCAACAACGCCATTTTTTGTAATATTAGCACTCTAGTAACCCAGAAGTCACGAGCCGCCACTGGTTTGAGTCCGCGACGTCCGGATTAAAGTCGAGAGCTATACAGCTCGACCACAGAGGAAAATTCATGAGATATGTTGTAATATCTATTTCAGTTAAAAATACATCTCGTTTACATAATTACCTACTTGCAGTGCAATAATCTCATTTCGATAATAAATAATCGGTTTCGAAACATTTACTACAGAAGACAGCACAACACTATTAATCCATAAATATTTTAAATGTCGTATTGTGCGTGTGTTGACCGCGAAGGTTTTCATGTCATTTTTAATTATTGTTTAATTCAAATTAAAAAAAAGCTATATTTAGTGCGCAAAAATACAGAGTACAAAGGGTATAGCTTATAGGTTACATCCTTTTTTTCCAGCTAACCCAACAAATACACATTATATTACATAACCCAACAATTACATGTTTACAAATGTATGTAAATAAAAAAAACAGAGGTATTTAATTTGTGTAAGGTATTCATTTAAAGTGTAGTGACATTTGTTTAAAAGAAATGTTTTTAGTGATGATTTAAATTTAAGTATGTCGGTTATTTGTTTGATGCTACGTGGAAGGTTGTTACTTAAAATGACGTTGTATCCAATTGGAAACGTTTTGGAATGTGCGGTTTTAGATCGTTTTTTTAAATGCATTAATGCGTTGATGGCAAATTATTAATACTTATAAAATAATCATTTTTATTTTAGAAGGAATTTAATGGCCATGTAGTGTGGTCCTTTTTGAAATGTAGTTTTTTTTGCTCGTTGCATCATATCTATAATAATAATTGTGTTCGAGGAACGAACAAGGGTTGGGATAGCCGTACTTTAAAGTGCTATTCCACACAGATAAAGCATGGATAAAACCTATGGCTTATGACAGGCGAATGCGATAACACAATTTGTAAGGTTAATTCACAGTCAGCTTACCGGGTGGCGAACGAAATCTGTATCTCGAGAATCATCTGTCAGCACTGGAACGGTGATCGCTGTACGGTAGCACTCGTTATGTTGGATTGGGTTGCGATAAAATACGTTTAAGGGATTATTCCCATAGACATATGAATATTAGTAGACCTGCCCTAAGTGATTAAAAGCGTATTATCCCCACTCCCCATACCGGTTCCATTGAGCCGGCTGGGCTCGCGTATGGCCTCAAGTGAAATTTGAAAACGTGACGTCATCATTCTTGTGCGAACTATGGTCGAGGCATCATCGGTTCATTTTACGAAATAACACGGCAAAATGTTGACTTGTGATATGAAAACTTGTAAAAATAGATGTGAAAAAGAGAATAAACCCAATTGTCGTATTACATTCCATAAGTAAGCATTATTTTACTTTATTTTAAGCTTATTCACACCGTATTATATGGATCAGTTTTAGAAACATATACTATCACATCACAATGTAGCGATTCTCAAGTGTGCTCATCGTTGTTTACTGGGGTAAGTAAATTATGAGACATTTGTAAAAGTGTCTTAACTAAATACTCTGAAACTAACTACGACTCTGAAAATAGAAGCTGCCTTACTTTGCCGAATTTGGACTTCGCAAATTAGTTCATAACGTGGCGAGTAATTTGCGCTCCCATGTAGAAATGTCTATTCATTCAAAAGCAGATTTTACTTTTAAGAACTAAATGGTGATATTATAATGCGAGATGCCTATTTACTGTCAGATTGATTTATTGACGAATCACAGTCAGCTTCACTCCCTTCGTTCTTCAACAGTTGATTTTACCCCTCGCCATTATCTTCTCGTCTATTAATTCCTATATCTGTGGATTATTCCGAATAATAACCGGCGATAGTACACACATTGGTTTTGAAAAGACGAACATTTCCACGTACGGCTCACGGCACTGCATGATTATAGTTGACGTGTGTGAAATCTGACCATACTATTGGTCAGCAGACGGCCTGTCAAAAGCAAATCGGCGTGACGGAACAAATTGATTTAAAAAACGTTTGGATTAAAGGCTTAGTAGTATTTTTTTTATCAGCTGTTATGTTAATTTGTGAGAAATGGTTAGGATGCAGGCGAGTTTGTTTACTGTCTGTATCTGTAGTTTCTCCAATAATTAATAATAAAATAAAATATATTGTAACAAATCATTGAATAAGAAGAAAATACTAATAAATCTTAACGAAAAACGTGAAATAGTACAAGACACAGAAAAGACACAACCAGGAATCAATCGAACCCAGGACACATAAAAACGTCATATCATATTTAAAAATTAAAATGTATTTTTTTAAATTTTGTTGTCTTCTTTCGCTGACTCTAACTGTCCATGTTTTATTTATTTATTTAAAATACGATAATTTGTGTAACCGCTTCATAATTATGTAAATTTATCGAACTTTCATCTGGTTTTCTGGCCCCTGGCAAGTGTCGCAAACTTCATCTTTCGTGATGGGATTTATTTTATTTTATAACGATTAAATTACAGGAATTTCAACAGCGTAACAGCATGATAAAAACATCAAATTATGCATGAATATTCATCAAATTATGAGCAATCCCGATGAGTTACAAAACTCATTGTAGGACGAGAGGAACTTACAAAGCATAGGTGGGAGTTAATAAGTACAATTTTACATTGATATTTTGATATCAACATTATAAGTTTCACATACAAAACAATACAAAAATAGACAAGGGGAGGTTACGTAGAAAAAACAAGAAGAAATAAAAAAAGAAAACAGACAGGGATATACACATAAGCACAAAGTCAAGGTAAGAATTTACAAGAAAGTAACCCACTAATACATTTTTAAAAATAGATTATGCTCGATACTAATACAGGGGATAGGAAAGGAGAGAGAGATAAACAAGACAAAATACAACAAGACAAGATTTACGTATTTTTGATTATATATGTTTCAAAAAAATATTATTTTAAAGCATTACTTTGAATTTTTTGTATACGCTAGCTATTTTTATACATATCTGGAAGAGAGTTATAGAGTATGTAGGCAATATAGTTAAATGTTTAATGCAAGTTTGCAAGTAATAGTTGATATAAAAGAAACGTAGTACTTACACTAATTGAATTATACATTTATAATCAATTTAAATAATGTAAAAATATATATCCTATATAATAGTCATCATTGCTTATTGCGTCATTTTTCATACAGAACTTACATCTGGATTGGAGACCAAAATACTTGACAAAACCGAAAAATTGTTTTTTTAATCAAAAGGTATATACATACCAAGTACGGATATATGCTGTTTTATTTATTTGTGTTTTAAATTATGAAATACAGGCTATTAAAGAATTAAATTTTTCCCTATTTTAGATGCAACTTTGAAATTTTTTTGTTAATGGTTATTGTTAAAAAAATTCCAATCCAATGTGAATACAATGAAATATAAATTAAAAAACTAAAACATCTTAAAAAAGACGTTTTTTGTGTCCGAATTTAAAATTTATACACGACAAATTTGTGTTCCGATGTAAATCAGTCGTTTGAAAACTAAATTTATACGCGGATGATACTGCTATATTTTACTTTGGTAAAAACTTAGAAAACTTACTTGAAAAAACCCAACTTGATCTTAATAAATTTAATAACTGGCTAGTTAAAAATATATTAACTGTTAACACAAAAAAAAATTACATGATCTTAAGTTCACAAAAAAGAAAAACGCCATCTCACAAACCTTTGCAAATAGAAGGAAAAAACCTACAAATTTCAGATAATGCAAAATACCTGGGACTTCATATCGATAAATAATTGGGTACATTTTTGAATGGCACATGAAATAAAATATATATATATATAAAATTAAAACAGATCATTGAAGTCCTCCTCACTAGGAGATCCTGTGCTGAGGGGGACTATATGTTAGTATACGTTTTCAGCGACTAAGATGATGTTTTAAATATATTAGCTAGTTCTTCTTCCGATATTTTCTTAAGCCAAGATTTGATGTCCTTAATGTAGTTATTTTTCGTTTTCCTTTGTTTGATGTTGAGAGGGAGTTTATTATATAATTTTATTGCTAAAAATTCAGAGTTTCTTTGTCCAAAGGTAGAATTACATTTAGGAATATTTAGCATGTCTGTTTGCTTGGCTCTGGTTTTATGATTGTGTGAGGGGTTTGCTTCTGGTTTATTTTTTAAGTGATAGAATATTTTTAGCATAGATTTTTTGTAAACTTGGAACATCAAACAGATTAAAAATATCAGTAGTTGGCGTCCTTAGCTTTAATATGGTCTTTATGATCCAATTTTGAGTTTTCTTTAGTTGTTTAAGATGGTTTGATGATGCTGAGCCCCATCCTATTATTACATATTCCAGTAGAGAGTGGCATAGAGCATAATATACTCTCTTTAGATCTGTAGTTGACAAGATATTTCGTAATTTTTTGAAGAAATAGATGAGTTTTGTTAGCTTTTTTGAGGTTCCTTCGATGTGTGCATCCCAATGAACTTTGTCGTCAATTACGATCCCAAGATATTTAATTGTTTTAGTTTGGACTATATGCGGGCAAGAACATTGCGGATATTTGATATGCTATATATGTTTATTTAACGGGACAAATACCCTTTTGTACGTACAGTACCAACGTTGGCAAGTAATTTTCCCACCATGATTCATGCCAAGTCAAGTGACATAAAAAAAGTAATCACAGTATATAATACTGTTCAGGTCATGTGGTACCGTCCATGAAGTTTTTGTCTTAAGGCGATGCACTACCTTGTGTAATATTTTGAATCGAGCCGCTATCAATAACCCACCTTACGTAGATGGCGATAAGGCTTAAATTCCCGCTTAACACCATCCACCTGTTTTGATTTATGCAAGAAAAAAACATGGCCAAAAAGTGCCTTTTATGTTATTTTGTGGATTTTCAGTCACAAATATTTAAATGTTTTTCGATCATTTTATAAATAACTTAATTTTCCACATTATACAATAAAAACATAACCAAAAATGGGTTCGTAAGTAGGAGATTTTGAACTCTAAAGTAGTTTTCATAGGCCTATACATTATTTTTTTCTGGGCTTATAAAAAGACTTACCTAAAAAATACTCGATTATTTCAAAGGCCACGATGTATTCTACTCGCAGTATTTAATTAAAGCATCTGAAACATTTCTAGGCGACCAAATTTTCAAACCAAAAACACGTGATTTTAAATTACTATGTAGTGCATCGCCTTAATTTTGCTAAAAATCCTGCTAAAATAACGACAATCGCACCATTCGACGTAGCCGTAAACGGCCGGCATAGTCCAGTGGTAACGCATTGGACTGCCATTCCGAAGGTCGCGGGTTCGAACCCGGCGTGCGCAAATAAATTTTATTTGATTAATTTGTGTTATTTCACAATTAATTAATTAAAATAATATATAGTATATTTGCGGCACGTTCCAGAGTGGAAGATACTACCAGTATCGCCCTGGTGTAAGACCACCATTCAGAATTGAAACGTTGCTCCAAATGGCTTTAGCAGTGTTTAGTGACTAGATCTGAATAGCCAGGTACTTCCCCACCTTCCTCTTTCCCTTCCCCACTTACCTTCAGCCTCACAACATCCCCCAATTGGGGATGCCATAGTCTCACTGGCTCCAGACGGGAGCAGTTGGGACTCTTGTGAGGTATTCACTATAAAAAAAAAAAAAGCTTGTCGAGTTGTATGTATGTATATTGATACCATAAAAAATCAAAACGACCTGGTCAGGCCACATCGCCCATCGGAGGGTTAACATGATAAAGATATGAACAAATTTAGAGCGTATCTTTGAATGCTACTTTAGCTCTATTTTAAACAAGTGGTGTTTAATTAAATATTTTCACAATTTTAAACATTCGTATATACACGTCTCCCCTTCAAATAGTCTTCTTCTTCTTTTTTAACGCTTGCTACAGATCCTTAACGCATATTTTTTATAATAAACACAATGCATTAATGCGTATAATGTGAAACTGCACTAACTACTATAAAGTAGAGTCCAGTCAATGAACGTATTGCACTGAAATAAATATGGGGAAAGCTAATTTTTCGCAGGTGAATAGTACCTACCAAGGGAAGTATTTTCAGAATAACTCCTCCTCCGCTTGCTTCCCACCTCCATGTGCCCCCTTGAACATTGAAATTGTATTGTTCTACTGAAGCCACTATATCTCTTAAACTAAATAATGTACCAGAGAAATTTCCAACTATAAACTTTTAATAGGACCTAAAAATAGTAGTTTATTGGCCTTATTTTTGTCGTACTTTGTATATTTCAATGAGGTGCAAATATGATAATAGTAACACTTTTGTCATGATCAATGTAAGATGTTAATAGTACACAACCGCTGCTCCACTGTTGAATTCGACAGCCACCTGAAAAACCCTTGACTTTGTGCAGAAACGGGTGGTCCGTTTGATAGATTCCCCTACATTAACAGGTGGATTGAAATGTTTAGAGCACAGTCGTCAGGTAGGTATGCTGTCCTTGTTCTACAGGTATTACAATGGAAGATGCTCCGAGGAACTAGCGTCATCGATCCCTTCGGCACTGGTGCATAATCGAGAAACACGCCAAACGCGGGCCCAACATATTTATTTATTTATTTATTAATGGACATCGTCCAAATTACAAAATAATAACACCAATAAAGTAAAATGAAAAATACAGGAGTAGACAAAGGTACATGAAAGCAAAAACATAAGGCAGATATAATATAAGAAAATAAAGTGACAAGACGAATCAAGTCAAGAATACGCCGTGGGTCAGGACCACAGGACACTTATAATATTCCGTCACTTGTTTAGCGACCGGCAAAAATCATTCAGACTTATCCAAAAAAAGTCAAGGTTTTGATTTGAGTTGACCAGTCTACACATTCTGGACAATGGTGAATAATATCCATAATTTGTCGAATGATGGTTGAGGAAGAGCAGTTCATTATTTCTGAGTCTTTGCGAGGGGATATTGAAGGGAATGAGTTGCAGTAGAGTAGGTGAATCAATAATACCATTTATAATTTTGAAGAAGCAAATGAGGTCATTTCTTTCCCGACGGACTTCCAAAGGAGAGAGGTTTAGAGTTAGTTCAATTTCATCATGTGAGTATTTGCCTTTTTCTAAACCTAGCCTCCTAGCAATCCCTTTTAAGAACCGATGTTGAACAGATTCAATGCGTCGAATGTGGACAGCATAAAAAGGAGACCAAATAACACAAGCATATTCAAGATGGGGCGAACCAAGGAGCAGTAAAGAGTTCTAAGGGTTTTTACATTTTTGAAGTCCAAAGTGATTCTAGTAATGAAACCATGTAGTTTGAGGGATTTATTAACGATTGCAGTTATGTGATCCCGAAAAGAAAGCTTGCTATCAAGAGAGATATTTATATATGTGTACATATGTTCGCGTTTGACATTAGTCACATGAGTACGGGTCGCTTCTACGACTTCTACAACTGTGGAACGATTAGACGGGTTCTGTGTTTCCTCACTCCTTCCTCTCATCATAAAGACCCTCCACACAGCATCCCCAGAGATGAAATAGGCCCTAATTTTAATCTCGTCGAATTTAATGTTTCAAAGACCCAATCCTGTCTGATTACGTCTAAAAGGGATCCAAATGATAATCTAGTCTCCTTCAACGGAAGCAATCTTCCGAACAGGCCTTCCATTGATATGCTTGGTGTAACTATAAGTGACCAGCTCAGGTACGGGGGCTCCATCGAAGCCAGAGTAAAGTTGGCCTCTCAGAAGCTGGGCGTACTGTACAGGGCCCGCAGATACTTTAATAGTACACAACTGCTCACCCTGTACAAATCGCAAGTGCGCCCTACTGTCGAATTTGGCAGCCATCTCTGGTCCGGAGCCCCTAAATACCTGAAAAAAAACCCTTGACTCTGTGCAGAAACGGGCGGTCCGTTTGATAGATTCCCCAATCTTAACAAACGGACTGCAATCTTTAGAGCACAGGCGTCAGGTAGGTATGCTGTCCTTGTTCTATCGGTATTACAATGGAAGATGCTCTGAGGAACTAGCGTCATCGATCCCTTCGGCACTGGTGCATAATCGAGAAACACGCCAAACGCGCGCCCAACATATGTTCACAATTGACATTAGTCACATGAGTACGGGTAGCATGATTTGATGGGCTCTGTGTTTTCTCACTCCTTCCTCTCATAATAAAGACCCTCCACACAGCATCCCCAGAGATGACACAGGCCCTAAGGGAAATTATTTTCTACCGGGCCTCCTGTGTGAAGATAGTGTAAAAAAAGATCTCGGAGAAAGAAAATCTGACTTTATCTGAACGAATATTTGTTGATTATAAAATTGCTTTACCAATAGTGTAAGAACGAGTTATAATAATGACCTTTCTAGGCCAGTTAAGATCAATAAAATGGCCTCATTAAATAAGTAACTGTTATCAGTAAGAATGACTTTAGATTTATTGAGAGATTATTATTTTACAACCTGATATAGTCGAAATTTTCAAGGTGGATTTGAAACAAATTAGAAATAAAAAATGTCCGCAGTTATTATTTTAATACTTCAGGTTCCTATTTGTCCCTGAACATTGCACAATAAACGCTTGATCGTTCTGCAAAACGTTTTTTTGGTTTTGGTTTATGGGTTCTCTGCTAATAAAATTCGCAAACTATTAATAGTGCATAGTGTTGAGTGCTGTTCTAGGATATTTGATCTTAACAAGAAGCTACAAGCCAAAAATGTGTATATTCTTGGTATGCCTTATATCGTCACGAATATAGGTAATAGGCATTAAAATCGCTTGACAAACGTAGTCCAGAAACGCTCGATTTCAAGCAAAAAAATGGTTTTTATTTATTTTGTAAATAATTTTATAAGAAAGCAAAAAAGTTAATCAAGTGAAACTGTCACAGATAATCTTAGCTATAATACTGTATTTTTTAAAGTTATTTCTCTTTTTTGCGTTCATACCTACATTTCTTTTGAAATTTTTTTTTTTAGTAGTTTACATTTATATTTTTTTATTGAGTAATTAAAGTTTTTATTTGTATTCTACTCAAGAGAAACGATAGTAATAACTTCAATTTATCTAAAACATATTTTTTGGTATTCATAATGTACACCAATTCGTTATAAAGATTAATCGAAAATAGTAATTTAGCATTAAGCTTCGCCTTACGGCGACATAAGTCTCTAATAACGGGGTCTGCCAGAGCAAAGTCGATTGTAGGTCCGTACGAGCGTATCCGCGCGCCGAATATTGTTTTTACACGACTTCATCACTTATGTTGTTACGATTCCCACTTTATTTCAGATATTTGAAAGAGCAAATTCTACCGCAGATCTGTCTAATTCAGCAGTGCCGCGCGTCGTATATTATTATGCACGGCTCCTTCACTTACGTCGTTAATATTCTGGCTTTATTTTAGCGTATTGCCTCGTCTCAATAGTAAAATATCTCTGTAAAGAAATGTACTATCCACTATGTATTTTTAGTATTGAATAAAAATCTACCTTGTCATATTATATAAGACTGGGGTAACCAACATACATGGCTCACTATAATACATACATAATTTAATCAATGGCATTTATTTTTAATCTGGCATCAGTGTAATATTGACAGAGATGTGCAAAATGGGTACCCAAAACCATTTGAAATGCAAAATGGAAATGGGTCAAAACTTTTCCATTTGAAAATGCAAAATGGTTTTTAGAAAAACATTTCAAATGCAAAATGCAAAATACCTATTTTCAAAATGCATTGAAAATGCAAAATGGTTTCTCAGGTCAAACAATTAAAATAATTATAGAATTTATAAATAATTTTGTCATTTAATAATGGACATCAATGTAGAACAAACATATTACATGATGGTAAATCCAAAAACACCACGACTACAGATTATGAAACCACAAAAAATTTGCGCGGGACTAATGTTGCCAACGTAAAAACATAGAAACTGCTATCTAACATTTAATATTACAGCGTCATGGCCCCATGTTCAGTATTTTTTGTAATGGTATCACTCAATTGCCAGGGCTCCTACCAGGGAGCAACTTGAAAAATGTAAATTATCTCTCATAGCGAGGTTGAGGACCGACTGATATTTGGGGCTTATGAAAAAAAGATGAGTGGAGATAGTAGGAAGAATGTTGAAAAAAGCATTTAAAATGGAAAATGCATTGAGAAAAGCATTTAAAATGCAAAATGGTTTTTAGAAAAGCATTTAAAATGCAAAATGGAAAATACCCATTTTGCATTTTGCATTTCCATTTGAAATGGATTTATTTAAAATAATGCACATCTCTGAATATTGATAGAATATACTTTGTACTGACAAAAGTGCGATATTAGGTAACATATTGTCTCAACATGATTCTTACTAGTATTTTGTATAAAATATCTATGGTTATGTTTTTTTTTACAATAACTACACAAATTATTACATGTTACTATGACAAATAACAAACGTGAAGACTCTAATGTTTATTGAGAGAATTCATGCAACCTTTAGGATCCGACCAACTACAATAAAAGTTCAATGAAATCATGACTACCTTCAGGTACAGTGCAATGTGCAGTGTATAGAGCTAGGTTTCAGAAGTTTTGAACACATTTCAATACTGCCCATGAAAATTCCCAAGTAAAACGTTGACATTGTAGATGCGTGTCAATTATTTCAAATATAATTTTGAATATTATATTTGGCTTTGAGATATTTACAAAATATTCCCCGGCTTCTAAGTGTCTAATGATAAAGTCATGCAAGTAATAAAATATAAAATTATAAAAATTAAAATACGAAAAACGCAAGATTTATCGGTAACAAAAAAAAAAATAATAAAAAATATGGAGTATAATAGCAGTTTTAGGTAAATTTTTAATTTACGCTTAAATGCATTAATATTTTCGATAATTTTTAGATTTTAATAGGTTTGGAAGGACATTTTTCTGTCATTGCTTTGATATTTTCAATTTGAGAGGCGGTTTTGGGTACCGCCGCCCCGGGAACCAATAATTGGATAACATCTCTGCCATAGGATACCCAAGTGGCAAGCTACGTTTGGTGACAGGAAGCGTCTGCCCATCGGCTGCGTGGGGTGCCAGATCGGAAGAGGCTGGCTTGTGGAGTTCCTTTGACTCCCCCAACTGGTCTATAGACCAATATCGACACATCGCCTTGTACCGCATCGGGAGTGATATATTCATATGTCCATCATCATTCTGGCACAAAGATTTCTAGATTCCTACACACCCCTCATACCTTTCACCATCACAGAATTTCCTTTCCTTAAAAAGAACCTCCACACAGCATCCCAAAAGATGACATAGGGTCAGAGAGAAATTACTCTCCTCAGGGCTTTTTGTATGGGGTAAATGTAAAAAAATATCTTTATTTCTATTAATTTTTTATACATTTTGTATATTATATGTTTTTTATTTTAATTTCAGCCATAACAATAGGTATATTTTTTTATTGCTGAAATCATTTGAATTATCGAAAAATGTTGCATTTATACATACTCCCAGCCGATATATTTGCGGTCAGGAGTAAGGCAAGGAGGGTGTATGTCCCCCATCCTATTTAATGTGTGCATGGACGAGTTGTCAAGTCGCCTGGACATCAGAGCGGGCTGTCGTGTTAACAGTATATGTATGAATCATATAAGCTACGCGGACGACATGATCCTCCTAGCTCCACCGATCAAGGGATTAAGATTACTTCTAAACACTTGTGAAGAATATGGAAAACAGCATAATATGATGTACAACCCGAAGAAGACGGAATTGATTGCGTTCCACCACGGAAAAAGTCAAGATACAAGTAAGATGCTCCCCGTATACCTTAACGAGGCAAAAATAAATACATGCTCGAACGTGAAATACTTGGGGCATATTATTAATGAAGACCTATCGGACGATGGCGATATCGAACGACAAAGGCGAAGCCTAAGCAAAGTGTCTAATATGATTGCTCGCAGATTTTTCAAATGCAGCAATACCGTTAAAAAAATACTGTTCAACGCATTCTGTACTGGCCTGTATACGTGTAAGACATGGTGTCACTACCGAACTTGCTCGATGGAACGACTCCGAATCCAATATAATGACGCCTGTAGAATAATATTTGGATACCGAAGATACAGCAGCGCATCGACAATGTTCACGGAACTAGGACTGAATGGATTTGCCGACCTGATGAGACACCGGGTCACTGGAGCCAGGATGCGGATAATGGCCTCCGCCAATACGTTGGTGACCGCAGCCTACCAGCACCAAGCGCCACTCCTGAGTGAGCGCTGGGCCCAAGCGCACTCTAGACCACACCCTGCATAGTTGTCCTTATTTGTTAATTTATTATATCTAAGTCAATTTTCTTAGAAGATTAAGAAATAAACTAAATGGAAACACTACAGAGCTGATTTATAAAACTAAAGTTGCTCCACATTTAGATTATTGCTCTACTATGTTGTATTTGGCCAATGAAGGAAACTTGAACAAGCTAGATGTTATACAGAATAGAGCTATGAGATGTATACTAGGAAAAGGAAAATACGCAAGCATAGATCAAATGAGAGAACAGCTAAATTGGATTTCTATAAAAAAGAGACTATTATTTACAGGATATCTTGATACAGGAATGCCCTAGTGAGATGTGCAGAGTATGCTTTTTATGTAAAAACTGTTTTTTGAATTAAATAAATAAATAAATAAATAAATTTAATGTGTTAATTTTTGTACATAAAATCATGAACAACCAAATGCCAAAATATTTTAAGGATGAAATTGTTTTTAATAGAGATGTTCATAATTACGAAACCAGAAATGTAAATAGGATTAGATTGCCACATATGAAAAAAACAAAATCACAGAACTGCCTAATGTACAAAGGACTAAAAATGTATGATGAAATGCCTGAAAGTCTGAAGAATGAAGGAAGAATGAATGTATTTAAAAAGAAATGTTATATTTACTGTAAAAATATGTAAAATTACAAAATGAAATATGATCTTGTTTATATTAGTTTATATTCAAATGTATAAACTAACTCAATAAATAATTAAAAAAAAATATATATATTATACAAAAAAAGTGGGAATGTGTGGGATGGCACTAACCTCGCCACATTCTGGAATAAATATTATTATTATTATAAATATATAAAATGATTAACATGTTTTAATTATACTTACAATTAAAACAATTTAATTTCTTTGAACCTCAATATCTCAAAACTGTGTTTGGAGATATGTCCCATTACAAATCTAAGGCGACGATAAAAACCATACATGTTAATATCAAAAACATTGACAATAATCTCATTCCAAGCTACCCGTCCTGTTTGACTTGATCATACCAGGTTTTCTGACCTTGGCCCCGAATTATTTTAAATCTAACCTTCGCCTAATTTTGAATGGCACGTGACACCTAAAATACCGGTTTACCGTAGCTAAAAAAATATGACTGTAATGTAAATAAATTAACTCGTAGTAGGACATATAAAACTGTACAAATTTTTTGACGTTAGAGCTCACTGTTCAAGATTTTTTTTAGTGTGACACGCAAACAGAATTATTCAGGAGGCCACGGGGTAAAATAATTTAAAAAATCTGTAATAAATATTTAATTAATTAATTTATATATATATATATATATATATATTTTTTTTTTTCTTGGGTTTTGTTGCTAACCACTAGTTGATGTTTTTTTTCTTTGAAGTAGGTAAGATAGACATAACGTCTATCATGGTTGTATTTAGGTACAGACAACAGACAGGTGATCCGACTCTTGTTACTCCGGACAGTTAATCCCGTGCACATTTGATCCCTGTGCAAGTTGATCTCCCTGCCGGTTGATACCCGGATACTTCATCCCCAGATGGTTGACCTCCCTGATAGTTGATCCCCCGGATAGTTGATACCACTGCCAGTTGATCCTTCCAAAATTTGATCAATAGGACAGTTGACTCCACGGACAGTTATTCCCTCTGCGAGTTGGCACAACCCTTGATCCCCCGCATAGTTGACACCCCCGGACAGCTATTCCCTAAAAAGTTGTTCCCCCTAACAGTTGATTCCTTTGCCAGTTGATCCCTTAGACCCGTCATTCTTGGATCCCCTGGATCCGTATTGGATCCTTCGGAAAAATGATCCTAAGAATTTGGTGCCTCGGAAACTTTATCCTCCAGAAAATTGATCCCTGGACATTAGATCCCTTTGCCAGTTGATCCATTTGACCCTTTAACCCCCCTTTCGGTTGATCCCCCGGATAGTTAATCTCTTTGCCAGTTGATCCCAGACATTTAATCCCTCTGCCAGTAGACCTCTCGGAACTTGATCCCTCGGAGAGTTGTAATCACAGACGTTTGATCCCTCTGCCTGTTGACCCTTCGGAATTTTTATCCTCCGTACAGTTGACCCCCTCAAATTTCATCCCCCTGTTAATTGATCCCTTTGGCAGTTGATTCCTCAGAAACTAGATTCCCGGTACAGTTGTATCCCGGAAATTTGATCCCTCGGTTGGACAGTTGAGACCCGAGACCTTTGATCCCTCTGCCAGTTGTCCCTCGGACAGTTGATCTCCCAAAGAAATATTTTGCTAAACGTGCTTATTTCTAAAGAAAGCATGCAGACAGTGTATCCTCGCCGATATACTCAAATCTGCAGGCATTTTGAGAGGAAATCCCTATACGAATATTTTTACCCACAAAAACGCCGCGTCTCTGAAGGGATACGTATGAAGATACTTATATTTGTAGTCGGCTTAGGAAGAAATTAGAAAAATAATCTTTTCTGAACCATCTTAGAACGGAAACGAAACGAAAAAACCAATTGACAGACATAAGAAATGAAAAACGATTATGTTAAAACAGTCAATAAGTCTTAATTAGTTTGGCGTCAACGTTCCGAGTTAAAACACACTATATTATTATTTCTATTACCTTGAAGTAACGCATAGGAATTGTAATTATATTGTCTGTGGTCACTTCTGGTAATGGAGGTCAGGCATTTGGATAAGGTGCCAATCAAAATAAAACGGTAATAAATTATTAGTTTTTATGCATAGCACAAAGGATAACAAATTATTATGAACAATTATTGCTCTACCGAAATATCTATACAAATTGAAAATATCTCCGAGTAAAAATAAATGCCGCCAACGGGGATTGAACCCGAACCTTTTGAAGTCCGGTCAGGTGTTCTGGACCACTGAGCTACGTCGGCTTATTTCCATCACGCAAAATAAGTCAATATGTACTAGTACTTCAAACAACAGTTTTACACGTCTTCTTCCAATAGAAGTCGTGCAGAGAATAATTATTAAAATAATTAAAAAAAACCTTCGGACTACCCAGATTCGCTTATTCGAAAAATTAAAAGTACCTACCTCCTTTTAAAGATCTGTACATTAAAAATTCAATAATTCAAATCATAAAAGAAAAAGAAAAGTATCAATTTCTAAGGACGGGTTGTTTCGGAGAATTTGAACAATTCATAAAATTTCAACGTTCATTTTCGGGTTCTGTAAAAGTCCTATTCAAGTTCTGTTATTATATCATTGTAGGCTAGTTGCTTGAAAAAACTGAAATAAAAACAGAACTTGAAAAAATCTTCCACAGAACATGAAAATGAACGTTGAAATTTGATGAATTGTTCAAATTCTCCGAAACAACCCGTCCTAACTGAAAACCGCACTCGACTTGAATACATTTTTCCATGTCCAAAATTAAACACTTCCTTTGCACAAAATTACTATACACACCAAGGAAAAACCTTTTTCAATCAACTCCCTGAGGAAATCAGAATCATAAACGACAAAAGCCAAGCTTTGAGCATTTTGAAAAAATATTTTAAAGATAAATTATCAAAAAAAAAAATAGTAAATATTCTACTTAAGAAGCTATTTCTTCTCCAAATGTAAGTATACATATTAATAAAATAATAATAATAATAATGGTCTTTATCCCAGAAACTAATAACTTCATGTTTTTATTTATATATTATAGCTCCTAGTAGTACATTTTACTTAAAATATATATTTTTTCTACTTCTCTTAATTCTATATGTATATCTACAGTAATATAATGTACACTCCTCTTCCAACCGCAAGCTAATGCTTCTTTGGAAGAGTTTTTTTATTTTTTTTTTAATAGTGAATACCTCACAAGAGTCCCAACTGCTCCCGTCTGGAGCCAGTAAGACTATGACATCCCCAATTGGGGGATGTTGTGAGGCTGAAGGTAAGTGGGGAAGGGAAAGAGGAAGGTGGAGAAGTACCTGGCTATTCAGATCTAGTCACTAAACACGGCTAAAGCCATTTGGAGCAACGTTTCAATTCTGAATGGTGGTCTTACACCAGGGCGATACTGGTAGTATCTTCCACTCTGGAACGTGGTGCAAATATACTATATATTATTTTAATTAATTAATTGTGAAATAACACAAATTAATCAAATAAAATTTATTTGCGCACGCCGGGTTCGAACCCGCGACCTTCGGAATGGCAATCCAATGCGTTACCACTGGACTATGCCGGCCGTCAAAATGTAGTATTAAATATTGTCAATGTAAACTGTAAACCTTATTAAATAATTATAAGCAATAATTAGTCATCCGAAATAATAATACAAATTGAACAAATCTCCCGATTAAAAATAAATGCCGCCAACGGGAATTTTTACATTTATTTTTACTCGAGAGATTTTTTCAATTTGTATTAGTATTTCGGATGACTAATTATTGCTTATAATTATTTGTTATCCTTTATGCTTTGCATAAAACCTTGTCTTATACACGTTAGTGTATCATTAATAAAATAATAAACATTATTACTTATATGTACTATTTCCTTTAATAAATAAAAAAAAAAATTCCTTCGTATTATATTTTTTGGGCGATGTTTAGATAATTTTTTAAGATTTGTTTTACACTTTTTATAGATAAATAAGATAAAATTTGAATATTAGTTCACAGAACTAGTAGTAATTAATAATTATTGATATTTTGTCAATAAAACAACACTTTATTCTAGAGTAGGCGCATTGAAATTATTCTGATCACAAGGAAACCCCGCAAGGATTCTTACACAATCTCACCTTTGGCAATGTATAATATTGGAGGTCATACATTCTAAAAAGATGATTTAACGAATTAAATATGGTTTCCTTGAATTCTTTTAATGTTATAATTTCCGGTTTACAAATGTAATAATTTATAATTTATTACATTCTTTGTTTACGCGAGTTTAAATTGGTTGTTGATAAATGAATTTTAAGCATATTTAAAACTACTTGAGAGGAAGCTACAAGCTAAACATGTGTATATTCTTGGTATAACTTATATTGTAGGTAATAGGCATTAAAATCGCTTGACAAACGGAAACAGAAACGTTCGATTTCAAGCACAAAATTGGTTTTTATTTATTTTGTAAATAATTTTATAAAAAAGCAAAAAAGTTAATCAAGTGAAACTGTCACAGATAATCTTAGCTATAATACTGTATTTTTTAAAAGTTGTTTCCTTTACGCATCCATACATTTCTATTGAAAAAAAAATTTTTTTTAGTAGTTTACATTTATATTTTTTATTGAGTAATTTATTATTTTATTTGTATTCCACTCAAGCGAAACGATAGAAAAACCTTCAATTTATCTAAAAAAAATTTTTTGGTATTCTTAATGTACACCAATTCGTTATCAAGATTAATCAAAATAGTGATTTAGCACTAAGTTTCGCCTTTAAAAAAAAGAAAAAAAACTCTCCATGGTTAAAAATAATCTGACCTGGTAGTACCTGGCTATTCAAGTTTAGTCACCAAACATGGCTTAAGCCATTTCAAGCAAAGTTTCAATTCTCGATGGTAGTACATTGGCTTACAACAGGGCGATACTGAGAGCATCTTCAACTCTGAAACCTGCCGCAAGAATACTATATATTATTTTAAATCAATAAATTGTGAAATAATACAAAATAAATAAAAAAAAATTACTTGCGCACGCCGAGATTTGAACCTGCGACTTTCGGCTTGCTAGTCGAGAACCTTACGTCTCCACCACGGTGAGGCAATGATTGAGTGCTTAGCCAGCAAAATAATTGAACGCACAACTCTGAGTGATACCTACGTAGATTACTGTGTTGAAATCACGTTGTGAGTTGAAAATACATAGATGGTGACTTGGGTGAGAAAACAAAAAGTTATGTAAATTGCATGAAGCCAGAGCTCACCGTCTGTTTAATCAAAGACTATATACACGGTGTCCGGAAACTCGTAGTACAAGCGGGAAACTGGTGAATCTACATCACATTTGGAGTCGATTTTGTAGTATATTTTTTTTTGATTTGAGCTTTCGTTTTCGAGTAAATCGAGTTAGAAGTTGATTTTTTTAAAATCAAATTCTTATATTATTATTATTCTTATATTACTGAAGATCAAAGCACCCAACTAATTAAAACTATTTGAAAGTAAAACAAATGAAGAAACTCGGATTTGAAGCATTATTTTGAAATCACCCTTCATTTAATCCGGTGTAATCATAAAATATTTCTGCTCTGCAGGGTTAAAACATCTGTTGTTCAACCCTAAACACCAGAAAAAACTTTAACCCTAAAATAGCCGAAAAAAAATTTTTTTTTTTTTGTGAAAATGCTCAAATCAAAAAACTTTATGTTTATTTGGGTTCCCCATGTGGTGTAGATTCTCCAGTTTCCCGCTTGTACTACGAGTTTTCGGACACCCTGTATACTCAGAATTGTAAATGGTAGTGTAGACAGCCTTGATTTAATTAACCTCATTGAATTTCATGTACCCATAAGAGCTAGTCGCTCTAAAACCCTGTTTCATTGTAACGATTCTAAGACTGAACATTTCAAACACTCGCTTGTACCTAGATTACATGAAATTAGTAATAGGTACGCAGATGTAGCGGATCTGTTTAACTGCACAGAAGCTAGGTACAAAAAGGATTTAATATCATATCTTTTAAATCATGACCAATAAAATGTAAGTCTAATCATACTTACGTAAAAAGTCAAATAAATATGTATATAAAATGAACTGCCTGGGGCAACTGAGGAACTACTTTCAACCAAAACCTAAAAATAAATGCATATATTTTAGCAATTGTAATATATTATATCATGTATCTATACTATTATATATTTCAATCAATACTAATCTAACCTAGTCTACCTATAAGTTTTGCATGTACTTGCATCTCTAACTTTTTATATCCATCTAGAGCAGAGGTTCCCAAAGTGGTCTATATGGACCCCCAGGGGTCGATATCGGCTTGCTGGGGGTCTATGTCAACAAGAAAAAAATTTGGGGGTCCACGAGATTCAAATGGGGGTACATACAAGCGGACCCCCATTTACCTCAAGTCAACATTTAGGAGTTCCGTAAATGACACAATAGTCCTAACACAAATATAATAGACTGAGAAATTACTTATTTCATATTTTTATATTTCGTAAAGTTCTTAATTGAGGTATATAAATAGAGTCTACGTTCCTTTTCAGAATCAATATATTCAAGCAAATTATTGCACATTGGAAGCCGCAAATTTTCCTAGTTATAGCTTGTTTTTGAAAAATGTCCAGGGTAATAATGACGTTCAACATTTAAATGCACTTCACATAGACTTCAAAACTAAGTTTGAGGACATTTTGACTGTGGAAATGGAACGTTGAAGAATCGGATATCATGTGACAAGAAGAACTGACCGGAATAAGCACTGACAAAGAACTTGAGGGGCCGTTCTGTAGGGCCAGATACAGAAAGAAATTCCCGTTGCTTATCCTGCTTCATTTTCATTTGGTGTAATACCTCACAAGGGTGCCCCTGTCTGCACAATGTAAAGACAGAGCAACTATACCGCCACCCGGTTGTTGGACAGGCAAGGGATGGGAATCTTTTTACGAAAAAAATAAATGATTATCACATGGGACGTTA
The DNA here is from genome assembly GCF_061612785.1 of Hesperophylax consimilis. Classification (NCBI taxonomy): domain Eukaryota; kingdom Metazoa; phylum Arthropoda; class Insecta; order Trichoptera; family Limnephilidae; genus Hesperophylax; species Hesperophylax consimilis. The sequence goes on along the minus strand of NC_142854.1, from coordinate 22,228,841 downwards.
ATAGTTTTAGGAAAATTCAATATTCAGCAGGAAGGGGGTCTAAAGAAAAGTCTTTTTTTTTGGCAAGTGGTCTACGGGGCAAAAAAGTTTGGGAACCTCTGATCTAGAGTTTCTGTTAATTGTATATTTTCTGATGTCACTATTTATAATTTACTGCATATGGTATATTTTATACCGTTGATATTAAAATAAATAAATACCCGCAGGGGTCGATTTCGGCTAGCTGGGGTCCAAGAGATTTAAATGGGGGTACACGCAAGCTGACCCCCATTTAAATAGAAAAAAGCCAAGAGGGGTATTTCTAAGTAAAGAAAGGAGCATATGTTTTGGAAAGGCAATATGTATGAGGGTAGGATAGGAATTTGAGGTCAGTCAATGTGTGCAGGAGTGACGAACGTATGAACCCATCCCTCCCACTATAGTGCAAGGCGATGGATCGAAAGAACCCGGCTGGAGAGGTCGAAGGGTCTCCATCAACCGGTCTCTCCTGATCCCTACCTCCACACAGCTGGACGGGCATATGCATCCCCTCCAAGATATAGAAAAATCTCACTCCACGAACACGGCCATCCCTGCTAGTGTCAAAATAAATGTACAATTTTCCTCATTTTATAAAATTTTATCATAATTTCTTCTTTAATATTATGAATTATGGCTGTTTAAAAAAAAACGTAATATTATCCTAACGTTTATTGCCTATTACGAGATGAGATAATTTCATAAGACAACATTAAAACCGTGGTAATGACATAGAGCCAAAGTCAACTTCAAATACTGATTCAATGCCAGGCGTGGGACAATTATTTTTACATATTTGATTTTTCTATTCTGCATTTATATTGGCTATTTTTCGACGCATGAAAAGAAAAATATAATACACATATATACTGTTCCAGTAATCTCTATCTTAGTAATGTAAATTGTATGAACATCTTCTAGCTGAGGTGTAGCCGGCGTTTTTCGGTGACTTATAAACAGTTTCGGGTGAAATTTTAAGGTTTTGAATTCTAGAGTACCTGACAAATGGTTGCATTTTTAAGGTGGGAATAATATTATTACATTGTAATAAGTAGTTGCTTCACTTGATCATGCCATGTCTTCCAAGTATTATTCACTTCCAAGTAATGCATTCTTCTAAATAATTATTTGATTCATGCCTTCCTCGGGAATAACTGAGTTTTTATACCATTCTTTTCATGTAGTATCATGAAATCCACGTTGTTATTGTTAAAAAAACTACATTTAAAACGATCCGTATCTTATTCTATTGCAAAGATGATGCGTTAAGTCTTTCTCGAGCGTCCACCACTTCTTCTACCGTTCAAATCACTATCTTAACACTTCTGGCACTAATAAGAATAAATTTTCAGCGAAAATGAAAATAGAAAAAAAATAAAACAGATAAAGAAACTTTCATTTACATAGATGAATATATCATTTGATCTCATTTTATTATATAAATATTTTTATTCAAGATATGACTGCCCTGACGCTATAAAATTGTTATCTTTTACACGTACCTCTATATATGCTAGATGGAATATATTATTTCACAAGAATAACTTGTTCAATTTTGTTATATACATAATACAGGGTTTTACAATAAGAGGTGTTATTTTGATATTCAATAGTAAAAGATCAATGGTTTCGTTGCTTGTGTGGCACGTAGCGCTGTTTTGCTGAAAATAAACGTTGTCCAAATCAATACCATCCAATTCCGGCCATAAAAAATCATTAATTATCTCTCGATAGCGCAATCCATTCACCGTAACTGTTGCTCCAGCCTCATTTTCGAAAAAGTAAGGTCCAATGACTCCGCCGTACCATAAACCGCACCAAACGTCACAAGTGGAGGATAGAGAGGCTTTTCAACAATAACTCTTGGGTTTTCCGAGCCCCAGATGCGACAATTTTGCTTGTTGACGAAGCCATCGAGGTGGAAATGGGCCTCATCACTCAAGATGATTTGCATTTGATTCACTCAAGTGAATTTTGATAATTTCAATGCGTTGTTGAAGCGTGTATCGTTCCATTTTTATCAATGGCGTAGTTTCTACTTGTCAAATATCACCTGAAAAATGTGATATTTGACAAGTAGAAACTACCAAAATGACAGCTTCAAAAGTAACATCTACCGAAATAGCGGGCTATTCAAAATAACACCTCTTATTGGAAAACCCTGTACATAGACTGGACAATGAACTATTAAAAAATGTCCCTGATATTATAGATTTAAATTTTGACAATTCAAAGCCAAATTTTAAACCAAAAACACATGATTTAGCGTTATTATACATCCCGTCTAAAATATTATAATTGATGGCAATTTTTGAATTGGATTATGGGGGAATTCGAACGAACAATGTCCGTACCCAAAATGCAGCGATTTATAAAATGATGTAATGTTTAACAAATATGAATTCATTATCAATATGCATGTTCAAAGGTCAATTAATGATAAAGCAATCTATTTTTGTTCATCGACTTGTTGTACCGTGTCTCCAAATTTTAATTAGTTTATTTTTATGTTGCTGTTAAATTAACCAACTAAAAATTACATCGTTTCTCCGCAGGGGTAGTCAGAGAGGACAGAACGCCAAACAACTTGTCTTGGCACGCCTTCCTTGCTTCATTCACATTTATATATTCAATTTGGGAGGCGGGTATTGGATAATCAACACATCTACCATAGGTCACCCCAAGTGGTTAGCTTCGTTTGGGTACTTAGCAGGACTTAATGGGACGAGGTGTGTTCAGGTCTCACCAGCTGCATACTACAGTTTGAGGGAGATCTTTTGAACTCTTCATCAGGACTCTCTCGGAACATCGCCTTGCATTGCAGTGGGGAGGATTGATTCCTAGGTACGTCACTCCTGGACACACAGACCCCCAGATTTCTACCCACCCCCAATACCTTTTTTCTTCCCAGAACTTCCTCTTCTTCCTTTCCTAAAAAGCCTTCCACGCACCATGACAAAGATGACTTAGGCCCTAAGGGGAATTATTTTCCTTAGGGCCTCCTTTGTAGAACTAATAACATCGTCTGATACAATCTGTCATGATTATCCAAGGTCGATATTTTCAGTTGCGAACTTACCAAATACAAGAGGTCTATAAAAAAATATTTCTCTGATGGTTTGTGAATAATGTTATGTCTCTATTGTTTATATTTCTATTATGATTTGATTTATATCTACAACCTTTCATTTTTCGTTTCATATAATCTTTGAATTCATATTACTTTCTTACAAATTTAGTTTATTTATTCCATATTATGCTGTCTCCGTAGAGGTAAAATCACAAGGAGGAAATCCATAATTGCTTTATTTTGGATGCATAAAACTTATATACAAACTGAAATAAATGTATACTGTCGATTTCCCGAAAATTAATAAATAAATAAATACTCTTCTATTATTCCAACTCTTGACATGGCCTGACTCTGGTTCACTTGATCGTGTCATGTCTTCCTCCCTTCCCAGAGGAGTACAGCAAACCATGATTTGTGTGTGCTGTTTCTGTTTACATAACAAAAAATGTCAAAGTCTTGATGAAATATGAACCATTTGCAAGAATGAGAGCATTTTCACATAGAGTAATGACTTTTGCCACCACCTGGAGGTCTGGATCGCAGAAGCAATACTATATTGAAGAAACCCATCATCTATGGTCAGATAGCGATATTTGCGAGCACGGCCAAAACATGATTCCGACAGTCGGTACACAAAACTTTTTCATTTTAGCTCGGAATCCAAGATTTCGGATAGGCTGTCAATGTACACAACTTTTTGGATAATATCGTTCGTTATGCAAAATAAGTGACTTAAATTGATGGAGGTGAACTAACTAAGCTCTTAGAACTGAAAGAAATCATGTACACGATCTGTAGACTTAATTAATTCATCTCAGACGCGATCAATTGATTCTGTTTCAGTATCGAGAAACAAAGTTATCGATCTCACTGTGCTAGACACCCTGATATATAATTTATTGTGTGTAGTGTAATTAAGAATGATGTTTACATAGAAAAAAAAGAAAATTAGTTCATTTAAATTCTGTCAGACGGTCAGAGCATTTCCGCTTTGCGATAAAATCCAAATAAATGGAATATTTCCGAAAATTAAAAACTGTTTTTGAAAGGGTTTTTTGAAATATTAAAATTTTATTGCAAACATAAAAAAATGACTCACTTTACGTTTTTTGAAACTAAAATTAGTGATAATGAAATAATATATAAAAACACAATTATTTCACTAAACAAATATAACAAACAAACGATTTTTTGTCGTTTTATATAAAAATAATTAATTAAAAATTCACGATGTGTCAATTCGTTTTTTTTTTTCTAATTGCGTTCAGTACCTTTGGTTTCATAAATGTGCACATTTTAATTGTTCTGTGGTTAATTTATAGATTTGAATATAAAGCGCGGTGTTCTCTCTTTCAAACACTATTTAGATCATATTTCACTTTACTGTCGTTTTATATAAAAATATTTAATGAAATATTCACGATGTCTCAATTTAATTTTATTTTCTATTTGCGGTCGGTACCTTTGGTTTCATAAAGATGCACAATTAGATTGTTCTGTGCTAAATTTTTAGATTCGAATATAAAGCGTGGTGTTTTTTCTTTCTAACACTATTTAGATCATATTTTTAACTTCAACTTTAAGGAAGACATAACGATTTCTGTGGGACCATATGAGTTATTTCCAAAAGCGAATAAATTAAAATGAAGGAAAAAAATGTTCCATTTTACCCGATAGCCCAGCGCTACGCCTCATTTACACTCTGACATCGTAGTAGATCTCCATCCTATTTGATTTTCGTAAACACAGTGCTGTGTTTGAAATTTAAGCCTCTATTAGGCAAATATTTGGATCATGGAAGACACCCACAAGGCACTTTTTGCGTTATTCTTTATTTTATGGATGCGTAGGTACTGTAAATGATTTATTCTGCTATAAAACAGCTGATGTCGATAATATTCAAGTAACGTTTGTTTAAATTCTTATTTTGTTCTTATCAACAGGGCGATACTGACATAAAAAATCCTTAATTGTTTTGTTTTTACACAAATAATGGGTTATCAACAAAAAACCATCATCATCAGACATGCTATTCTAGGTTATGAGTCTGTCTGTGATGTAACTCTCGTTAATGAACTTGGATTTATTTTGAATATAAGTGTCATTTTCAAAAATGGAACTTACTGATTTTGTCGAGAATTCAGACAAGCGATAAAGTAACTAACTATAAAACAATATTTTACGAATTTTTTTTTTTTTCATTTTCAAAATTGGAACTGATGTGTGAAGAATTCACACAACATATAAAGTACCTACTTATAATATCATTTTTTTAACTAGAAAATTTTATGAAATGTGTATTTCTTTTGTTTAAATTTATTATCCCGGAGATTTATTATGCTTGAGATCCCTAAGACGTATGTGTGTAAAAGCATGTATGATCATGTGAGAAATGTGGAGATCAAGAAAGAGATTAAGAAAGAGACACTTTGATGGTTTGAGTTTGTAATTTTTACATTTTAAAGAAAGCGTTTTTAATTAACAAAAATGATAAAAAAATAAATGTTTTAAATAAATATGGAATACCTTTTGTTGCTGTTGTTGATATTAGTACAGTATCCAAAAATACAATATCAATAAATTAATGTCAGTAACACTTAACACACATTATAGTTTTACGTAGCAAACAGTTCCCAAAAAACATCCACTCTTAAAAATATTTTAAAAAACTTCCAATAAATTAATCGAGAGTTTGTGGTGTACGCATTAATCGAAACGTAACAGCAGGTATGTTATGTTAATCCGATACAACCTCAAATGAAACTAAATGCGATTCTCGACTGTGCCGATTTAAATAAACTACACACTGCAATAACCACTGAAGTTACGCACGGCTAGAAGTGTATTTTGGACAAGTCTTTGCGCCCGAATTGAGTCCGTTTTTCCATAATTTCTTGTGAAATTTTAGACGATCTCAGTATTTCCACTTTGCAATAGAATACAAATATAAGGATTATTTATGATTTAAAAAAAATTTATATACATATTATTTACATATATACAGTTTGTACATAAGTATTATATAGCCAAAATAAAACCAATTATGGATTTCCTCTTTGTGACTTTACCTCTACTGAGACCGAATATGAATTTAAAAAATTATACAAAACAAAAGATCATATAAACATGGAGAGAGGTTTTTTTTATAGTGAATACCTCACAAGAGTCCCAACTGCTCCCGTCTGGAGCCAGTGAGACTATGGCATCCCCAATTGGGGGATGTTGTGAGGCTGAAGGTAAGTGGGGAAGGGAAAGAGGAAGGTGGGGAAGTACCTGGCTATTCAGATCTAGTCACTAAACACGGCTAAAGCCATTTGGAGCAACGTTTCAATTCTGAATGGTGGTCTTACACCAGGGCGATACTGGTAGTATCTTCCACTCTGGAACGTGCCGCAAATATACTATATATTATTTTAATTAATTAATTGTGAAATAACACAAATTAATCAAATAAAATTTATTTGCGCACGCCGGGTTCGAACCCGCGACCTTCGGAATGGCAGTCCAATGCGTTACCACTGGACTATGCCGGCCGTCGTTGTAGATATAAATCAAATCATAATAGAAATATAAACAATAGAGACATAACATTATTCACAAACCATCAGAGAAATATTATTTTATGGAACTCTTGCATTTGGTAAGTTCGCAACTGAAAATATCCACCTTGGATAATTGGTATTTATTTATTTATTTATTGGTAAAGGTAAGAGACAAACAGCTTTTACATAAAATACAAATATAAATATAAACATGTTAAAAACAGTCAAGCCAAAAAAGTCTCCTATATTAATATTGATTGGAGATGGAGTTTTATTACATAAAAAAAATATATATATATTTTAGGTGAGGAGGGGAGGAATAGGAATTTAGGATGAGGATAGGAGATGCTCTGGATACATTCCATACTATAGTATTAATTTTCGATCGTACGAGTTACTTCTAATCGATATTTGTGAAGTGTATTGCTAAAAATATCTATGTTTTGAAATTTAGTATTATATTGGGCACATATACGTGGAATTGGTGAATTTTTTCTAAAGTTTGGTCTACATGTAGGTAAATGAAACAAATGGGATTGCCGTGTTGATCTTGTTGGAAAATGAATATTTATTAAATTCATTAGCTCTGGTGAGTAGAGGCCATTGTTAAGAATTTTAAATAATAAAATTTGGTCAAAAACCAAACGTCGTGTATGATGTGAGTTGAAGTTGTGGTAATTAATAGAATCGGCGTAATTTGAGAAATGTATGTTTTGTTTATAATTAATGTGTTTAAAAAATTATTATTATTTTTTTTTTTGTAATAATAATACGCTATTGTAATTATTGCAAAGTCTGTTTAGGCAAGAATTCTGCATAGAGTTAGTTTTGCATTGATCCACCCTGAACAGGACACAAGAGCGTGTTGAACGCGCAGGTACATTGAGTTGAATCTTATTTAGCAACTTATTGCGCATTGAATATTATTTATGAACGTATCCGAAAAATAAGACAAACTGTGTTTTAATGGTGATAAAATATGCTTTCATATTTTATTGTTAGAAATAAACATATATTTTTTGAAATATTAAAATTTTGAATAAACATAAACAAATCCAATATCTCACTTGCGTTTTTTGTAACTAAAATTACTGATAACGATAAAATATATAAAAAAACACTTATTTTATTAGAGAAATGTTTTAAAAACGTTAAAGTAACCTCACTTAATAGTGGTTTAAAAAAAAATAATTAATAAAAAAAATTTTGAAGTATCATAAATTTTTTCAAATTGCGGTCTGTACCTTTGTGTTTTATTAAGGTGTATATTTTATTTGTACCGTGATTGATTTCTAGATTTGAATATAAAGCGTGGTATTATCTCTTTCTAACACCGTTTAAATCATATTTCTATCTACAAAAGTAAGGTATAAATTTAATAATAATTATTTAACAAGTTTCTCGTTAACTCTTTATTTTTTTAAGTTCCAAATGTATAAATGAAGATAATATTTATACATTTGTTATGCTGAAACGTTAATTATATGAAATTCCCTCGATAGAAAAAAATCGCAAATAAGCTCCGAAAATTATTTAAAACTCGCTTTGTTCTGTTATTTAATATTTATTTATCTATTAACGCCCTTTTTCGGGGCTTTTACATGTGAATATTAAGAATTATCACAGACATAGGAATTAATAGACGAGAAGATAATGGCGAGGGGTAAAATCAACTGTTGAAGAACGAAGGGAGTAAGGCTGACTGTGATTCGTCAATAAATCAATCTGACAGTAAATAGGCATCTCGCATTATAATATCACCATTTAGTTCTTAAAAGTAAAATCTGCTTTTGAATGAATAGACATTTCTACATGGGAGCGCAAATTACTCGCCACGTTATGAACTAATTTGCGAAGTCCAAATTCGGCAAAGTAAGGCAGCTTCTATTTTCAGAGTCGTAGTTAGTTTCAGAGTATTTAGTTAAGACACTTTTACAAATGTCTCATAATTTACTTACCCCAGTAAACAACGATGAGCACACTTGAGAATCGCTACATTGTGATGTGATAGTATATGTTTCTAAAACTGATCCATATAATACGGTGTGAATAAGCTTAAAATAAAGTAAAATAATGCTTACTTATGGAATGTAATACGACAATTGGGTTTATTCTCTTTTTCACATCTATTTTTACAAGTTTTCATATCACAAGTCAACATTTTGCCGTGTTATTTCGTAAAATGAACCGATGATGCCTCGACCATAGTTCGCACAAGAATGATGACGTCACGTTTTCAAATTTCACTTGAGGCCATACGCGAGCCCAGCCGGCTCAATGGAACCGGTATGGGGAGTGGGGATAATACGCTTTTAATCACTTAGGGCAGGTCTACTAATATTCATATGTCTATGAGAATTATACATTATTTATTGTACAAAATTGTATTGCTTCATTGACAACATTTTATATTTGTTTAAAGATAAATTGACGATGTCCACTGACTTGGTATAATTGTTTCCCTCCATTAGTATTCTGGTCAAAGAGGAATACATATGGTAGTTAGTCACAGAATTTCTGCACTGAAATAGTAATACTTCTAGTATTACGTTGTGGAATCCGAAAGCTTATCAATTCTAGCAATACCGGACTACCAACTAAATCATTTAGAATTTTAAGTCAGTGAAAATTCTTCCGTCTGACAATTTAAGCATATTCATATAATTTAACAGAGTGTTGTAGTTCAATATAATTGCTGGAATACCCATTTTAAACTTTATAAAACGTAAGAATTTGTTTTGTATTCTTTCAACAGCTTTTACATGTATATTATAATATGGGTTCCGACAGGAGAATTGTACTCAAGTTGACTTCTTACATAGGCAAAATATGAAAATTTAATACACTTTATATTGTTACTAAGTTTCTGGTTAGTCTATGTTATTGGCATGAAAAAACTCACAGTGTATCTTTAAATTCAATTAAACATTTGTCAAGAGATTTTTTCTCTATTTTAAACGATTCGTGTTTTATTAAAGATTAAAAAAATAATTCTGAAGTTTATTCTAAAAGTTCCGTTAAGAACGAGTACTGATTTTATTTTTAAGACACTAAATGATCCTAACCTAAAAGAATTGTATTCAAAAATATCCTGCTTCATCAATTTAAAAATACCGATATGTATGAAGAACGAATAAGCACTAGAGCCTTGAGACTCTTGAGAAGAACGAATAAGCACTAGTCACATGTAAAATCTTTTCACATCCCAGTTTGTCAAACCTTCTATGGACAAAAAAGTTTTAAATAAATGCTATTAAGCCATTCATTTCTCTACCTATTGACATTAGAAACACACAAACCAAAACTTCATTTAATATTAAATTCATAGATTACCTCCAATAAACACATATGTTAGAAGTATTTCATATTAAAAAATTGTGCCTACTGTGTATATATATATATTATATATGTATACTATGCCTTTTGGTCAAACGGAAATTTAATTAATTAGTTACTTAAAATTATTCTCGCTTTGTCTTCATCTTCTACATTAATTCTTGAATTGTATAATTAAGAAATAAAATAATAGACTGATTTTATTTTATCTGGCATTTTCACAATATTGTATTAGCTAAAACCTAGTTAACAACCACTCTGTAAATTGCCATCTCAACCTAGGCGTTACACACCTAGTGAGATGGGCAATACGTCATTATTATTATTAAATGTAATATTCAAATAATTAAATAAATAAATAGTTATGACACTTCCAGAGAATAAGTATTCAGTGTAACGGAACGTGAGATGTATCAGATGGTTAGCTATAAATATATCCCCGCACTGAACAAATAGGTAGGTACTTCGAATTCCACACATCCTTAATTCGCGAATAGTGATGTACATTTAACAATTTAACATCTATAATGGGTACCTACTTGAAAATTTGAGTTTTTTTTTAAATTAGCGAATCAATGCATATTGGGAAGTGTTGTATATGTCTAAAATGATGAATTGGGAAGTGTTGTATATACGGACACTGCAACGCTGTCCGAAACGTCGGCTAAAGAAGGAGTTAGCGCAACACGGCATAACACCCCAAAAACAAACAACAAAAAAGTGTTGTATATGTCTAAAATGATGAAATGGGAAGTGTTGTATATGTCTAAAATGATGTAATTGGAAGTGTTGTAATTAATGCTAAATCACTATTTTGATTAATCTTTATAACGAATTGGTGTACATTATGAATACCAAAAATATGCTTTAGATAAATTGAAGGTTTTCCTATCGTTTCGCTTGAGTAGAATACAAATAAAATAATAAATTAGTCAATAAAAAATATAAATTTAAACTACTAAAAAAAATATTTTTTCATTAGAAATGTATGAACGCGTAAAGAAAACAACTTTAAAAAAATACAGTATATTAGCTAAGATTATCTGTGACAGTTTCACTTGATTAACTTTTTTGCTTTCTTAAAAAACTATTTACAAAATAAATAAAAACCAGTTTTGTGCTTGAAATCGAACGTTTCTAGACTCCGTTTGTCAAGCGATTTTAATGCCTATTACCTACAATATAAGGTAAGGTATACCAAGAATATAAAAAAATTTGGCTTGTAGCTTCCTCTTAATCACCGGCCGTAGCGAACCACTTGGGGTGACATATGGCAGAAGTGTTGGTTATCTAATAAATGGTTGCCGCGGCAGCGGTACCCAAACCCACCTCCCAAATTGAAAAATGTTCAATGACAAAGTAATAAAGAGACAATTAAAGTATATTAAAGTTGGATATAATCTGTCTCGCCAGTCACTAGGCGAACCTTGAGGAATAATTTCGAGCAAAATTAATTTATTCAATGTCTATGGTTTGCAAATTCATTTAACTATCAGTTCCAATAGTATCATTTATTTACTTGTATTTCATTTTATTGACGGCCTCCGTGGTCGAGGGGTAAGGCTCTCAACTAGCAATTTTATTTAATGATGTTATATCACAATTTATACATTCAAAATAATAAATACAGGGTTTTCCAATCAGAGATGTTATTTTGATATTCAATCGTAAAAGATCAATGGTTTCGTTGCTTGTGTGGCACGTAGCGCCGTCTTGCTGAAAGTAAACGTTGACCAGATCAATACCATCCAATTCCGGCCATAAAAAATCATTAATCATCTCTCGATAGCGCAATCCATTCACCGTAACTGTTGCTCCAGCCTCATTTAAAAAAAAGTAAGGTCCAATGACTCCGCTGGACCATAAACCGCACCAAACAGTCACACGTTGAGGATAAATAGGCTTTTCAACAATAACTCTTGGGTTTTCCGAGCCCCAGATGCGACAATTTTGCTTGTTGACGAAGCCGCCGAGGTGATATTGGGCCTCATCACTCAAGATGATTTGCATTTGATTCACTCAAGTGAATTTTAAAAATTTCAATGCGTTGTTGAAGCGTGTACCGTTCCATTTTTATCAATGGCGTAGTTTTTAATTGTCAAATGTTAAAAAATGACAGCTTCAAAAGTAATATCTACTGAAATAGCGGGCTATTAAAAATAACACCTCTTATTGGAAAACCCTGTAGTATACTTGTGGCACGTTCCAGATACTCCGAGTATCGCTCTTGTGTAAGACCACCGTTCAGAATTGAAACGTCGCTTGAATTTATTTATTTAGGCTTTATTTATTTATTCATTTTCGTGAAATCGACAGTTTACATTTAATTAGTTTGTACATAAAGTATTGTATAGCTAAAATGAAACCAATTATGGATTAACTCCTTGTGACTTTACCTCTACTGATACAGCATAATATGGAATAAGATATTTAAATTTGTGAGAAAGGAATATGAAAAATTTACAAAACAGTACATTTATCGCCATGGAGATGGAGGTTGTAGATATAAATTAAATCATAATAGAGATATAAACAATAGAGACATAAACATTATTCACAAACCATCAAAGAAATATTCTTTTATGGACCTCTTGCATTTGGTAAGTTCGCAATTGAAAATATCAACCTTTGATAATACGCTAATATAATTATTAAGCTTTAGCCGTGTTTGTTGACAAGATCTGACCAGGTTCTCAACCAACTTCCCCTCACCACTACTTTCAGCCTCTTCAGTTGGGACCGGAATTCAGATTAAAGACAAAAAACTAAATTTGCTTAAATTGGGTGAGTTCACTGGTTATTGCTATTGGTGTTTTATATTTAGATGAGACATGAAGCGAAAAAACAGGTTCCGATTTTTTACCTCCAACTCTCCCAACGCTTTAACTAAAACTGCCGAATCCTGTCTAATAGTGGAACAAGTTTCGACGAGTAAGCAATTATAGTTCTATGGTTACTGCACGAATGTACGAGTATGTAGTTATTGTATAAACGTGAATGAAGCAATGAGTTTGTCATCTTCTCTGCCTACCCTGCGGTAAACTGCGTGATGTTTAGTTTGTCACTTAGTTTACAAATAATGACTGACTGCAGTTCGTCAGCGTATGGTGTCAAGTACATTAGAACCAGTTAGCAGTTAGTAGGTTCTGACTTAACAACCTCATTAATTTAATTGACTTCGCAAACCAGTGGCGGGTTAGCTCAAACAAAACGAAGGTTACGCAGTTTATCTATTGTTATCTACATGTAAATATTGTAAGTATTTATATCCGGCAATTTTTACAGAGTTTATGACCCTTTTAACAACAACATAATGAAACCTTACTTTTTTAAATAATTAGGTACATTTTTGTATGGCACATGAAATAAAATATATATATAAAATTAAAACAGATCATTGAAGTCCTCCTCACTAGGAGATCCTGTGCTGAGGGGGATTATATATGTTAGTATACGTTTTCAGCAACTAAGATGATGTTTTAAATATATTAGCTAGTTCTTCTTCCGATATTTCCTTAAGCCAAGATTTGATGTCCTTAATGTAGTTATTTTTCGTTTTCCTTTGTTTTATGTTGAGAAGGAGTTTATTGTATAATTTTATTGCTAAAAATTCAGAGTTTCTTTGTCCAAAGGTAGAATTCCATTTAGGAATATTTAGCATGTCTGTTTGCTTGGCTCTGGTTTTATGATCGTGAGAGGGGTTTGCCTCTGGTTTATTTTTTAAGTGATGAACTAGAATATTTTTAGCATAGATTTTTTGTAAACTTGGAACATCAAACAGATTAAAAATATCAGTAGTTGGCGTCCTTACGGGGAGCTTTATGATTTAGCTTTATTAATTCAAAACATGATTTATTATGTCGGGGAGACGGAAAAATACGCACTTTTAATTTTAATTTCGTTTATTAAGTTACTTACGCGATATGTCAATTAGTATGAGGCGCCGTTATAGTCGCAGCCGACGGCGACTATGTTCATATCAAGAGTTGGATTATATTCATAATATCGTATTATAATTAAATCACAAACCAGTCTATACAAACCTAGCGTAGCCCACAAACTACTTGAAAACTGGGATGTAACTTTAAAGGGGACGCGAGCAGGCGTTATTAAAGGTTCCCCAACATTTATAGTAACTTTTAGTAATGATATAACTAAATTCAAGTATTAATTCAAAGAAAACATTCCATATTTAACGTGAAGCGGAATTTGTAACCTTTACCAAATATCTAAATGATAGTGACCCTATTAAAATCCGTTGCGTAGTTTAGAAGAAATAAGCGCACAAACAGACAGACGCGGATAGCACTTTTGTTTTATAACATTTAGAGATTTATAATTCGGGAGGCTGGCATTTGTATCGCCGCTCAGGGTACAATTAATTGAATAACTAACACCTCTACCATGGATTACCCCAAATGGTTCGCTACTTATGTCTTCCTCGGTCGTCTCTGACTTCTGCTACCATCATTATATTCTCCTTTCACTTCTTTCTTCGCTCATTCGCTCTACATGCCCAATCCATCTAAGAGTTCCTTTCTTGATCTTACGCATTACGCTTAAATCAGCCTTGCAATCATTGCGGATCTCCACATTTCGAACACGATCATACATGGTTTTAGTTTTTTGTGTGAGGGTGTGTTTGTGCGTGTGAGGGTGTGTGTCTGTGTGTGTGTGTGTGTGTGTATATTTATAAATTTAAAAATATATATATATATAGAAACTTCTGTAAAAAAAACCATCACATTGATCTCTATAGATACTTTTTACAAGTTTAAAAAAAATATATTTTAAACACCCCTGTTTTATCGCTCAGGCTTCGCCTTTGTGGGATTTTTTTGTTACTCTTTCATGTATGTACCTGAATTGTATATGTTTAAAATATTTTGTTAATAAAAAAAATAAAAAAAGCACACACACGCCTCAGGGATCTCATTTCTACAGCATTCAGTCTAATTTCATCCTTTCTCTGTCAGTTCCATGCCTCACTTCCATACATCAGGGTGGGTACCAGCACTCCATTGTGACTAGTCTATAGTTAGTAATAAGATACATAATTGTTGAAATGTAACATAAATATATATATATATACAGTGTCTTTGAGGTTATTTTGCACAAATACGGCGCTATAAAAATCATCAAAAAAATATTATTATTTTGCTTGGTGATATTTCAAAAGTCAATAAAAATATTAATATTTTTTATTTATGGCAGTATTGTTGTGAGAGTGCGAAATGTGGTTTGACCCACATTTAACAATAATACAAAATTATGGAATATATAATAACATTTTGCATTGATTGAATTTAACGGCCTTCACGGTGTGTAGTTTGTGATTGATGAATTACCATAAAAAGGTCTAGGAGATGAAATGCAGTAAAATTATTAAGAAATTGTTTAGTTAATTTCCTACTTAATTTTATTTCTGTGTAAAAAATATTAACAACAGCAGAGTGCAGTATTAATTAATTTTAACTAAGTAACCGTAATACAAAGTTAATTTGCTTCAATAAGATAAAAAGATTGCTAACCCGTAACATGATGGTTTTATTAATTAGGAAGTCTTTGGCAAAGGTTCTTTCGTGCGCAAAATTACCAATTGTTTCCGTGTGTTAAACATGTTGTCTTATATTAATTAATTTTGATCTTTTTGCAAAAACAAAAACTGTACTAAAATCTAGATAAAATAATCTTTCAGACGTGTTTATTAGAAATAAATATTTTCTTTTCTAAGTACATAGATTTTGGAATTTAAACTGTATTTTGAGTTTAAAAAACATACCTGTATATCAATCCGGAAAACGTATGGAATATCTTTGAAACTTCGCATTTTGAAAACACATTAATTTTCATAAGAAAATTTGCAATGAAACTGTTATATCACTTTTTATCTTGTTGATACCTTTTTAAAATTTTTTATTACGTATTAAATAGTCACCTTTTTCACATAAAAATATTTGGTAACGAATATAGTATATTTTTAACACCTGATTCATATATAAAACTTTACGCTTCATATATTCCTGAGGCATTTATATAATGAATTTAAATACAGGGTTTTCCAATAAGAGGTGTTATTTTGATAATCAATCGTAAAATATCAATGGTTTCGTTGCTTGTGTGGCACTTAGCGCCATCTTGTTGAAAGTAAACGTTGTCCAGATCAATACCAACCAATTTCAGCCATAAAAAATCATTATCATCTCTCGATAGCGCAATCCGTTCACCGTAACTGTTGTTCCAGCCTCATTTTCGCAAAAGTAAGGTCCAATGACTCCGCCGGACCATAAACCGCACCAAACAGTCACACTTTGAGAATAGAGAGGCTTTCCAACAATAACTCTTGAGTTTTCCGAGCCCCAGATGCGACAATTTTGCTTATTGACGAAGCCACCGAGGTGGAAATGGGCCTCATCAATTTTTATTAATGGCGTAGTTTCTACTTGTCAAATATCAAAAAATGACATCTTCAAAAGTAACATCTACCGAAATAGCGGGCTATTCAAAATAACACCTCTTATTGGAAAATCTTGTATATTTCTGTTAATTTCTTGTAAAATTCAACTATTTTTTATCAATTTAGAACACGTCTTGGAATAACTTCTAAAATTTCACCTAATTTTAAACACTTCGTTGTTTTTAAAGATAATATCTATACATTTGATATGACGAAATTTCCTAGAAGGAAAAAATCACAAAGTACGCTACAAAAATTATTAAAAACACGTATTGTTCTGTTATTTAATACGCTATAGGCAAGAAAAATTCACCGTGTATCTTTAAATGCAACTTTAGCATCTGTCAAGAGATTTTTGCTCTAATTCAAACGAATCGTGTTTAATCAAATATTTTTATCTTTTTCACTTAATTATTATCGTTTTTTTTTAAATATTAGCGCGCTCCCTCTAACATTCGTATTTAAATATCTTCGTTTCAAACCATCTGTGAACGCTTACTACGGGGCCTTACAGCGACATAAGACTCTAATAACGGGGATTTGCTCGACGCTCGCATTTTAATTATTTCTAATGCACGTATTACTAAAATCTCGATTTTTTCTAGAGGGATCCCTACGGATGTAAGTTATTTATATTTAGAATTAATAAAAACAGGACCTTACCATTGAAATATTTTATGTAAGACGGTTTTAAAATTTAATAAAACGTTTTTAACTACAAAATTAGCGGTGCTTACCAGATATTATTTTTCTATACGATGAATTAGTAACTTCCCGAGGGATCGCTCTAGAAACATTTTAGATTAGTAATACATTAATCAAAAATAATTCAAATAAACCCGATGGATAGATCGATTTTCTAGGCCTGCTAGGGCAATATCGACCGTAGGTCCATTTATTACACTGAACCGCGCGCCGAATATTGTTTTTACGCGACTTCATCACTTATGTCGCTAAGATTTTCATTTTATTTTAGAGATTTGATAAGGCAAATTCAACCTTGGGTCTGTCCAATACACAAGGGCCGCGCGTCGCATATTTTTGTACACGGCTGCTTCACTTACGTCGTTAAGATTCTGGATTGAGAATATTTTTATTTTTTATAAAAATGGTGCTACACAAAAATACAAATCATCCCTATATAATTGATTACAGCTAGGCGTGTTACAATAGGCGTCTACTGGTTTTGACAAGGGGCGCCAAAATTTTGTATGCACCAAGCGCCGTTTGGCTCAGAGCCGGCCTTGACTTCCGTCTGGATTGTAAGCCACACTGACCATCGGGGAATAATTAATTCCCTATGAAAAAAAAGTTGATTACAAAATTCACTCTGCAGGCAGCGTAACAAATTATCATCCAGCCACCAAATACATAAAATAGAGAACTCACCGAATATATCACTCGCATTGAGATAGGCAGCAATTCCTTAATCTGGCAGCGGATGGCAATCAGCACAATAAAACTCGCATTCGCACCATGAAATAATGATCTGTCACGACAAGCTCTCAAGAGAGTAGAATTTAGAATGAATTTTGAATTAACACATTGTAATTCAAAAACTGTCACTTTCTTGTGACAAAAATATTTAAATCTTTTAGTTGTAAATCGACCAAGCAGGAATAGTGGTGCCCTCTTTTGTCAAACAACATAATTCAGATGAATCCAGCTGTTTAATGCACAGATGACTGAATTTCATTGTCACTTACCTGCAGAGCAAAATCTATACAATAACTGACCAGAGATGTCTATCCTGTCCCCTATTTTTAATTTTAATTTTCAAATTTTAAGTTAACTAATTTTAAGTTTTCTGCTTCTCCAGCTGCTGTGTCATCCGAAACTATGGGGCGTCGTGGGTTTAATCTTGATCCTCTCCTTTCTTAGTTTCAATCACTGCACAAGCAGCATTACACGCTTTTAATGCTAGAAGGATGTTAATTGGAGGTTTTCAAATATATCTTTAAACTATTTAAAGCTGTTTTCCCTTCTCATGTAACTGCCACGTATCAAACAGTAGTGATATTCTGGCAGAGATCAACCTATTTGTGCCGGAGTCTTTCAATCGGGGACGTCGCACAGTGGGCTGAAAATCGCCTTTCATAGACATAGAGACTTGAATTTTCAAGGGTATTTTTTTTTGGCCTGAAATGGATTTTGCTGATCATTGCTATGCTTTAAAATTTCGTATGAAGCAATTGCGTGTACAAATGAAGGAGTTATCATTTTTTAAAGAAAAATTTGTATGGCACAGATATTAAAAATGAGGCTATCTCTGGAATCATAAGGTTGGCCATTATATCCTTACACACAGATATACTACTATTTATTTGTATTTTTTGACATACTTCGTATTGTGGCGCAACTTGCGATTTTTTTTTAAATCCTCAAAAATTGCTATGCTTTACATAGGAGTATGCTTTGTCTAGTTTACAATATTTTATTGACACCATAAGTCGATTTTTAGCCCACTGTGCGTCGCAACAATTTGTTAGATTATCGAGCGAGTCGTTCAAATCTTTGTTTACACTCATAGGGATAGCGAACCGCTTTCAGAATACGGTACATCACAAATCCTACGTGTTCTTTGAAACATACAGCAGTAAGTTTACAAGGCTTTTGGCACTAAGTAATAACTGATTCAATGGTAGGGACTTTTACAAAAAAATAGGTAAGAAGTGTTGTGTAATCCATAATGTTGTAATTATTATGTACACCCGAATAAAATAAATAAATGATTACCAAGTTCCATAATCACTGGCGAGCGAAAGTTAATTTATTAAGATGGTTGACATAAGTTGAATACTTTTCGAAAGATTGATGTCAAATTAAAAATATTAATTTAAATACGTTGTAAAATATCAGAAAAATATTATGTACTAGCTGTTGCTGGGGGTTATCCTTAGGACATAGACATATACCATGACAGACTTTTATGTAGGCTATTTTAAGATTTACAATTCCGTAGTACATTATTTTGATGTATCTCATAAGGTTTAGCCAGCGTTAACAATGTAGTGCCCGACTAATATATTTTTACGACTTGTTTATAAAACATCGAATTTTCTCTACTTTTTATAAATATAATATGCATGTTTTATATATGAAAACCTTTCGGAAAAAATTTTCTAAATGATAGTGAAAATCCTTTCCGTAGTTTAGAAGAACTAAGCGCACAAACAGACAGACGCAGATAGTGACTTTATTTTATACTACAGGTTTTCCAATAAGAGGTGTTATTTTAATATTCAAAGAAAAATGCCATTTTTTAATATTAATGATCAAATGTTTATTTCATTATAAAGAAGAAGATATGCCGTTAATAGTGAAAAATAATATCAGTCAAATGACCACCACGACCACGCCTACAGGACCATATCCTTTTCATGAAATTTTCCATAACCAAATCGCTGCTGTGGCTGCCTTATGTCCTCGATAGCCTCTCGAATTCCATCTTTGGGGTCTTGAATCGACGCTGGGCTGTCGGCGTAGACCTTCTCTTTCACGTGGCCTCAAAGCAAGAAGTCGCAAGGTGTTAAATCACAAGATCTCGGTGGCCAATTGTGATCACCTCTTCGAGAGATAACACGGTCCGGAAACTTTTCCCGTAAAATAACAATGGTTTCGTTGCTTGCGTGGCACGTAGCGCCATCTTGTTGAAAGTAAACGCTGTCCAGATCAATACCATTCAATTCCGGCCATAAAAAGCATTAATTCCTTAATTAATATTCAAAATAACACCTCTTATTGGAAAACCCTTTACTTACAGATCGACACACTTTGCAGTCAGTCGCGTTTTCACTGTGGTGGATATAGCTTACTCTAAAATAAATACCAGAATTCATACATATATGAATATTATAGACATATGAATATTAGTAGACCTGCCCTAAGTGATTAAAAGGGTATTATCCCCACTCCCCATACCGGTTCCATTGGAACCGGCTGTGCTCGCGTATGGCCTCAAGTGAAATTTTTAAAACGTGACGTCATCATTCTTGTGCGAACTATGGTCGAGGCATCATCGGTTCATTTTACGAAATAACGCGGCAAAATGTTGACTTGTGCTATGAAAACTTGTAAAAATAGATGTGAAAAAGAGAATAAACCCAATTGTCGTATTACATTCCATATATAAGCATTATTTTACTTTATTTTAAGCATATTCACATCGTATAATATGAATCAGTTGTTACTATCACATCGAGAGACGTCTGGACGCGAAACACAAAGCTGGTTGGTTGCTGGGAAGTAAATTATGAACATTTATAAAAGTGTCTTAACTAAATACTTAAACGAAATATTCGACTCTGAAAATAGAACCGAATTTTTTTGCCGAATTTGGACTTCGCAAATTTGTTCATAACGTGGCGAGTAATTTGCGCTCCCATGTAAAAATGTCTATTCATTCAAAAGCAGATTTTACTTTTAAGAAGTAAATGGTGATATTATAATGCGAGATGCCTATTTACTGTCAGATTGATTTATTGACGAATCACAGTCAGCTTTACCCCCTTCGTTCTTCAACAGTTGATTTTACCCCTCGCCATTATCTTCTCGTCTATTAATTCCTATGTCTGTGCCAGAATTAATAATTCCATATCCAATTATATGCGTTTCCAGTTGTCGTCAGTTATATCTAAGTTTCAGTAATATACAATAAAAAGTGTTAATCTCAAGTGACATCCTAGGTAAGTGTGGCCCTGTATATTATCTGCCTGTACAGAATATAAATAAATAATAATATATATATGCATTCAAACGCAGAAGCAAGTTCATTGGTCAAATGTGTTGTACATATAGTTTCGTATTAGTGATCGACAAACCGATGGATGCAATCTACAGGGTTTTCCAATAAGAGGTGTTATTTTGATATTCAATCGTAAAAGATCAATGGTTTCGTTGCTTGTGTGGCACGTAGCGCCGTCTTGTTGAAAGCAAACGTTATCCAGATCAATACCATCCAATTCCGGCCATAAAAAATCATTAATCATCTCTCGATAGCGCAATCCATTCACCGTAACTGTTGCTCCAGCCTAATTTTCGAAAAAGTAAGGTCCAATGACTCCGCCGGACCATAAACCGCACAAAACAGTCACACGTTGAGGAAAAAAAGGCTTTTCAACAATAAATCTTGGTTTTTCCGAGCCCCAGATACGACAATTTTGCTTGTTGACGAAGCCACCGAGGTAAAAATGAGCCTCATCACTCAAGATGATTTGCATTTGATTCACTCAAGTGAATTTTAATAATTTCAATGCGTTGTTGGAGCGTGTGTCGTTCCATTTTTATTAATAACGTAGTTTTTACTTATCAAATGTTAAAAAATGACAGCTTCAAAAGTAACATCTACCGAAATAGCGGGCTATTAAAAATAACACCTCTTATTGGAAAACCCTGTAGTTTTCGGAACCCATATGAAAATTCTTTGCTGTACGCGATCATTATTTTCATAATACAGATTAGATTAGAGAAGAAATACTGTTTTGGGACGGTACTTAATTGTCAAAACATGGCGACACCTTGAACGTAGCCATAGATCATTTCGTCCTCATATCGAAGGGGTGTGCCAGTCGGCCTTAAAAATGTTAAGGTTTGTTCTCCGAACCGTCTGAGTGTTTCGGGATACCCGTGCTCTGAAGATTTTATCTTCTCCCTGGTCCGCAGTAGGCTGGAGAGTGGTTCGCTTATCTGGAATCCTCATGAGGTGGGGTGCTCCCTCATGTTGGAGAGGGTTCAAAAAAAGTTTCTAAGATTTCTTTACATGAGGGAGTACAGCCACTATCCATGGCTCTACCCGACGAACTTTCTTCTGGGCATGCTAGGACTTCACTCCCTGCAGCTCCGAAGGGAGCAGTGTTGCCAAGTTAGCATATTATATGCTAAATTTGGCATAATTACTCCATGTTTAGCATAACTATTATGCTTTTAGCATAAAGCATATTTAGTTGGCTTATTTTTACAGAAACATGAAAATAATAAAAACCAATTTTTTAACTAACAAAAATGATATCGATTGAAAAACTGGTGTCTCAATGGAGAAACATAGTTCACATTAAATGGGAATCCTTGACTTCTACTGTAGAGTTTTGGAATGAAGTTATGCAATATAAAGATGCAGCTAATAATAAGCCCTTCGGTGATTTATGTCAGTCTGCAATGTCTATTTTAACATTGCCGCATTCAAATGTGGACATTGAAGGTGTATTTAGCCAAATGAGTCTGGTCAAAACAAAACTACGAAATCGTTTGGCGGTGAGAACCTTGAATGCCATTTTGTACGTGAGATTTGGCCTAAAGAGAGCAGGAAAGTGCTGTTATTCTTACACTGTTCCTGAAGAAGTACTACGCTGCATTGGGACCAAAGAAAGTTACGACTCCGTCTCTCAGCCTTCCACATCAGCTGCTGTTAATGAAGAAGAAGATGAAGATATGAATATTTTATTTCACTGATTTTATTTCTAAGTTAAATTTATGTTAGCTTTTTTTTGGTATTTTTTAAAGTAATTTAGCATTTTTCTGGCATATTTTTCCCATCACTCTATTTCTCAATAAATACTAAGTTAAATTTATGTTGGCTTTTTTTGGCATTTTTTAAAGGAATTTAGCATATTTCTGGCATATTTTTCCCATCACTCTAGCATATTTTGAAGTAGTTGAGTTGGCAACACTGGATGGAAGGTGTATGCCGCTACCCACTTATTCAGACTGCTGCGAGGCTATATTGAGAACTTAGCCATTAGTCTCTATGTTCCAGATGACTATCTTTAACAACGTCATCATAGATTATTCTATCTTCCTGCCTGCAGAACTAACCTGCCAATGGTTCTCCCGGTAGGGAGGAGTATATTGCTCCTGAACCAAACCTCCTCCGAGATTGATATATTTGGTGTCAGTGAGGAGAGATTCAGAAGGGAAATTCTTCTGATTCTTGAAAGAGTCTCTCCACATTGACAAGATCTTTCACCACTGCCTGAATTTTTTGGAAAATCCTCTTTTCTTGAAATTTCTTTTTTTATGTATAAATACTTGAAAACAATCTTTTGTAAAAAATGTATATAACCTAATTTCTTATATGCATTAAACCCTAATTTGTAATTGTGTAAGAAATTAATTAGTAAATATTATTATTATTATTATTATAACACCTGCATGTACACGTGTTCCGATATATTTAAATGGACTCATGTTTTATCAGGAAATGAATTGTCATCAAGTTTAGACAGGAGGCCCTGAGGAAAATAATTTCAGGGCCAATGTCATCTTTGGGGTTGCTGTGTGGAGGGCATTTTTTAAGAAATAAAGAAGAAAGGTATGACGGGTGGGCAGGAATCTAAGGATCAGTGTGTCCAGGAGAGGTCAAAGGGTCTCACCCGATGAACCCGGGAACCCCTGCTAAGTCACCAAACTTAACAAACCACCAGGGTGACATATGGCAGAGGTGTTGGTATCCAATAAATGGTTGCTGGGGCGGCGTTACGCAAACCCGCATCTCAAATTGAATAGCTCGTTTTTTAAATTTAAAAAAATCAGCCATACTTATTTTTATCGGTGTGGTCTTTTACCAGGGTGATACTGAGAGTGTTTTCCACTGTGGAACGTAATAGACATGGCGTATCACTCGAAACGATAAATGATTCACCATAACAGACATAATACATTCCTTCTTTTTATGTCCTTGTCACACTTCCGGAAGCTGATGATTATTTTAATAACGTCACGCAATGTGTGATTTTATATAATTAATTTTGGTGACTGCACTTTATTTTGGACTTCATGTCGAATCCGACATTGCCCGGGATTTTTATACTAAGTTTATTTACTATTCAACCCGCTAAACTGCCAAAGCAGTTTGTCATGAGATCAATTTTACGATATTAATTATAACACAAACGGCCGTTGTTCCCAATCCTACTGATCAACTGTTGAGCCGAATGTTTGGCTCAACACAGCTCAAACGAACAACTTCGCTCTTTTCAACGTAAAGGTGACGAGTGAGCGATTAACCAACTTAAGGAAGCCATATTACTGGATAAAACTTGCCTCAGTAAATGACTAGTTATAAAACATGTCGTGACATGGTGGCATAAAGTCAAGGTAACAATTTATTTTTAACAATTTGTTTGAAAAAAATGCATAATATCGGTTTATGCATTACAGTATTTAAAAATATATATGCAATAATTAATTCGTCAATATTAATTTAAGATTGAAAGTTTTTTTATTTTGATGTGATTTTATTGTCTATGAAAGTGGGCGGGGCCACTTAAGATAATCAACGGTAAAGATGTTTGGAAACAGGCGAATCGAACGTTACTGAACAAATCACTCGGCTGATCGGAGCCTGAGATTGAGCGTTCGAAATGTTGGGAACAACGGCCGAAAATCACGCATTTATTGAGATGCCACAAAAGAGAAAATGCATAAAGAAGAATAACATTTAAGTGACAACTATATTAAGACATAAAATACATAGACAGCTAGATATATAATGCAGTCAACACACTCACAGGTAAGGCACACAATTTATGAACAACATGAATATAAAACATCTTAATCTGCTTGAGTTGAGTCGTGCAATTAACACTTTCAGTATGGATAGACGGAAGGAAAATGGATGTTAGTCGTAGCGTCAAATACCTGGGACATGTTATCACAGACGACCTGAAAGACATCGAGGATATGGAAAGGCAAAGAAGAGCGACATCCGTTAGAGCAGGTATGCTGTCAAGGCGTTTTAATTTTTGCAGTACAAACGTGAAAAATATACTATTCAATGCATTCTGCACTTCGCTGTACTTCAGAACTGTGGGTGGATTATACTGCATCCCAAAGGCAATAATGCTTATCGACAACTATTCCGCCTACCGAGATCCCTATAAAAACTCATTTCTTTCAAGAGAGGCATAGAAATACAATAAAGGATTATAATATTTTATCCGGAAATCATCTAACAAGAATTAATATATTTACGAATTGATATAATGTCAACCGCTCAATAATAGTCATAATTCAAATTACTCGTTTTCAATCTATAATATTTATTTTCCTTACGACTCAAATTACATTTTCCTTATTCGCATCCTGGTAGAACCAACTTAATTTCCTGTTATTTTTTTAGCTGAATACAAAAATATAATATCTAGACAATGTTTATATTATTTTTAAGGCGAGGCACTCTTTGACAGACTATCTAGAAAATCCATCACAAGACACCTGTCCGTCTCGAAATATGCATTAGAGATTTATTTATTTATTCATTTGTTTAACGCCCAGAGGGCTTTTACATGTAGGTGGTACAATTTTAATGACAGTTTTG
Organism: Hesperophylax consimilis; assembly: GCF_061612785.1. Classification (NCBI taxonomy): domain Eukaryota; kingdom Metazoa; phylum Arthropoda; class Insecta; order Trichoptera; family Limnephilidae; genus Hesperophylax; species Hesperophylax consimilis. The sequence continues at coordinate 22,203,102 of NC_142854.1, read as the reverse complement.
AAACATGAGAAAGAAATATTAAAATTAAAAATACAGCAATTTGAATGGCTTACAAACATATAACATCAATTTAGGAATAGTCTTTAAATAAGTCTTTTACGTAATCCACAAAATTCGCAAAGTTAATATTAAATATATCGACATCACCTAAGTATTGGTTTCCCATAGTATGAAACAGTTGTATTGGGAAGTTCGCAATGTAATTGCACTTATGTGTGTTGCAGTGGAATAGTGTATTTTGTCGTGTTGTTATTGTAGGTATTCGTAAGTTTATGAGTTGCAGAAGTTCGCAACAGTCGAATTTAGAGTTTAGAATCTTGGATAAAAAAGTTAAGTCGTTTATTTTACGCCCTGACTTCCAATGTGTGTACTTTTAGAGTATTTAATAAAAAAATGATATTATAAGTCTTCTAGTGTGATATTTAATTTGTAAGAGGGAGACCAAACTACTGAGTTGTATTCAATTATGCTTCTAACTAGAGATATGTATAACAGTTTAATGGCTTGTATGGAGTTAAAGTTTTTATTGTTCTTAATACGAAGTCTAGTGTTTTCATGCCTTTGTTTACAATTTGGTGGATATGATTGTCGAAACTTAGTTTTTCATCCAATATAATTCCGAGATCTCTCATTTCAGTGACTCTTTCTAAAGCTGTATTGTTTATGGAATATTCATAGATAAGATAGAAGATTCATAGATTATAAATAGATACGCAGATGTGGCGGAATTTAGGTACAAGAAGGCTATACAATTCAATTTGGAAGGAGGGTAGGGACACTGCCGCCCCTGGAACAATTTATTGGATGAACACCTCTGTTATAAGTCACCCCAATTTGCAAGCTACGTTTGCTGATTATGGTAAATCGGGTGAGGTGTGTTCAGCATGCGGCTGCCCGCCAGCTGCGTGGGGTGCCAGATCTAGAGAGGCTGCTTTGGCAAGACTCTTGACCTCTCCAACTAGTGGGAAGGATATATTCATATGTCCTTCACTCCTGGACACACTGATCCTTCAACCCTGATACCTTTTACCTTCCCTGAAATTCCCCTCCTTCCTTTCCTTAAAGAAATCCTCCACACAGCATCCCAAAAAATGATACCGTTCCTGAGGGAAATTATTTTCTTGTTTGGGGTATATTTTTGTAAAAAATATCGATGATATCTTTTCCCGTCCCTAAAGTCCCGTTGGCGTCATGTATCTTTTATAAGGAGATTTTTCAATGTGGATGAGTGTTTCAGGCATAGACATACGAATATTAGTAGACCTGCCCTAAGTGATTAAAAGCGTATTATTCCCCACTCCCCATACCGGTTCCATTGGAGCCGGCTGTGCTCGCGTATGGCCTCAAGTGAATTTAGAAAACGTGACGTCATCATTCTTGTGCGAACTATGGTCGAGGCATCATCGGTTCATTTTACGAAATAACACGGCAAAATGGTGGCTTGTGGTATGAAAACTTGTAAAAATAGATGTGAAAAAGAGAATAAACCCAATTGTCGTATTACATTCCATATATAAGCATCATTTTACTTTATTTTAAGCATATTCACATCGTATAATATGGATCAGTTGTAGAAACATATACTATCACATCGAGATACGTCTGGACGCGAAACACAAAGCTGGTTGGTTGCTGGGAAGTAAATTATAAACATTTATAAAAGTGTCTTAACTAAATACGTAAACGAAATATTCGACTCTGAAAATAGAAGAAATTTATTTTGCCGAATTTGGACTTAACGTAGCGAGTAATTTGCGCACCCATGTAAAAATGTCTATTCATTCAAAAGCAGATTTTACTTTTAAGAACTAAATGGTGATATTATAATGCGAGATGCCTATTTACTGTCAGATTGATTTATTGACGAATCACAGTCAGCTTTACCCCCTTCGTTCTTCAACAGTTGATTTTACCCCTCATCTTTAATTTCTAGTCTATATATTCATATGTCTGTGGTTTCAGGCTAATAATTATTGCGTATAAAATAACTAAATTAATTTAACCAAGTGTTAGTGTTTTGTATGTACTTACTAGTATATTTTACTTTTATTTCCAAGTAGCATTTTTCTTCATTTTATACTTTCTGGTGTCATTGTATATGATTTATTATTATGGTATATTTATACCGTTGATATTAAATAAATTAATAATTAATTATAATTTGCGAAAAATGTGTACGAATGGATTTGATCTTGAAGTGAGAATATGCTTGGTTCTTAAATTTCACCCAACTATCACCTTGCTGGAAAGAAATTTATTTGTCGACTAGCTGACGTGTACCCGGGGTTGCTGTGGGTTATCCTTAAGAGATAGACATATACCATCTTCTACTTTTCTGTAGGCTTTTTTAAGGTTTACAATTCCGTAGTACATTATTTTGATGTATCTCATAAGGTTTAGCAAGCGTTGGCAATATGAGCGCCAGAAAATATGTTTTTAATGACTTGATTACAAAACATCGACTTTTCTCTACTTTCTATAATTATAATAGGCTAGCATTATATATACAAAGCTTCCGTAAGAAATTCTCTAAATGCTAGTGAAAACTCTATCGAAATCCGTTGCGTAGTTTAGAAGAACTAAGCGCGCAAACAGACAGACGCGGAAAGCGACCTTTTTTATACTAAGAGATTTCTAATACCAAAGTCCTTCAGTTGCTTACAAGAACAGTATTATTTTGAAATACGTTTAAAATCTGCGAATTTATTTAAAATCGAATGAAATGTGAACATATTTTCCGCGCAAACTGCATTCTGACTTAGGACCATGTTCTCATATAAGAAGTGGGTATATTGCAAAATGTCATAGGTGTATTGATTTTAACAAACAACAGTATTCTAAAAATCTTTAAAACAGGCTTAAAATATATTTTTATGACCACAGTTCTTTACCTTGCAAGAAAACACTTAAGTATGTCAATAAAATATCGATGTTTTGGCGTTATTTTTAACGTTTTAACCTCTCAGGCCTCTGGCATATTCTGTCGGAGTATTTCCGCTTAGCAATAAAATACAAATAAATGGAATATTTTCTGAACGTATCCGAAAATTAAAAACTGTTTTTGAAAGGTGAAGAAATATGCTTTATAAACATGAATTCCCTTGAATCTTAACGACATAAGTGATGATTTCATGTAAATTAACAGAGTAATGAAGCACCTACGGTCGACTTTGCCTTAGCAGGCCTAGAAAATGTATCTTTCCGTGAGGTTTATTTTAACTATTTCTAATGAACGTATTACTAAAATCTCAAATGTTTCTAGAGGGATCCCTCGGGAAGTTAATAATTCATTGTTTAGAATAATAAAATCTGGTGCTTACCTCTTATTTTATAGTTAAAAAAAGTATTATAAATTTTCCAACCGTTTTACATAAAACATTTTAATGGTAAGGTCATGTTTTTATTAATCTTAAATATAAGTAACTTACATCCGTAGTGTTCCCTCTAGAAACATTTGAGATTTTAGTAATACGTTCATCAGAAATAATTAAAATATGAGCGTTGAGCAAACCCAGGTTATTAGAGTCTTATGTCGCCGTAAGGCCCCGTAGTAAGCGTTCAAATATGGTTTGAAATCAGACATGCAAATACAAATGTTAGAGGGAGCGCGCTAATACTAAAAAAAGATAATAATTAAGCGAAAAAGGTAAAAATATTTAATAAAATACGACTCGTTTGAAATAGAGCAAAAATCTCTCGACAAATGCAGAGCGGTATTAAAATATGTTTTAGACTTCTCACAGATCTTCGATTGTATTTATATTTTTTATTTTTTTAAATTTATATTTATATATTATTATGTAAATTACAAACAATACATAATAAAATGAACCTTTGTCTGTCCAACTGGGAAGGATTCCCGTTTCAGGACAGCCAAATTGTGTATTTAGTACATAATATTCTTACAATGAAATAGCGATGCTGTCAAAACAAATTTTGGGAACATTGTTGATTGCATTCGAAGTGACAGGATGGTTTCATTATCCTTGAAAGAATCGCAAAAATGTAATTTATTACCAGGGTCAATTTGAATAACATTAGTAATTGCATTCAGAACAGATGAATGGTTTCTTTCGGGACATCACAAGTCTGAGATTCTTTCCAGGGCATTTTGGAGAACATTTACAATTGCATAGTTAGAATTTCCACATTTATAAATCAGTATAAGACATATGAATCCTATAGTACTATATTTTTAGAATTTCTTAGGTGATAGAAATTACACATTACTAGACCAGAATATATGCCGTATGACATATGAATTTCCAATTTTAAAATTTCGAATCTTTATTTATTAAATGGCTAGTCATTATTCTACAGTAATCGTACTATACAGATTCGTAAATTCAAATAATAACAACAATGAAGATCAAGTATTAGAAACAAAAATAATCATTTTTAAACTTGAAATAAAAAGTGACTTTAGATCCTTATCTCTCATATTTTTTATTTTTTTTTAATATTTTTTTTTTATGTGACACCTCACAAGAGCGTCCCTGCCTGTGCAGTGTACAGACAGGGGAACTATGTCACCACCCGGTTGTGCGGCGTTGTGAGGAGGAATAAGGTAGGGGCTGTAGGAAGGGATTTGTTAATGCGGGCCTTGAAGAGGCTCGGATTATAGGAGGGAGGAAAAACAGATGCCGGTAGCTCGTTCCACATACGAGCCGACTCACACAAAAACGAATCGTAAAAACGGCCCGTTCTCATGAAGCCAACGTCAACCGTGAACGGGTGTTCAGCTCGTGTCCGTCGAGTTTCGCGCACGTGCACCGGTGCATCAGGAATCAATGCTGCTAGCTCCTTGGAGCAGGCTCCATTGAAATACCTGTAGAACAGACACAGCATGCCTACATTGCGTCTATGCATTAGAGAAGGCAATCGGTCCGTTAACAACGGATTGTCAATCAGACGGATCGCTCTCCTTTGTACAGACTCAAGCAGGTTTATTAAGTATTTTGGGGCACCAGCCCAAAGGTGGCTCCCAAATTCAATAGTTGGGCGGACTTGAGACTTGTACAGGGTCAGCAGCTGGTCACTGTTGAAGAATCTCCTAGCCCTGTACAAGACGCCCAACTTCTTGGAAGCCTGATTTACTCGGGCTTCTATGGATCCCCGATACTTGAGCCGGTCTGATATAGTAACTCCAAGCATTTCAATGGAGTCTTTATTGGGGAGAGTGCTCCCATCAAATTGCACCAGACAGTCATTGATCTCCCTCTTTGCCGAAATCAGACACGCTTGGGTTTTTGAGACGTTGAAACTGACCAAGTTGGCCTTACCCCAGGCACGAACCATCTCGAGGTGGTGGTCAATTTTTTGCTTCAAAACTTCCCGAGCTGTTCGGACATCATAAGTATAAAATAGCCTTTTGGAAGATAAAAAATAAAATTTAACATAATATTATCAACGCTATTATATTTTTTCTATCTAAGTACTTAAATATACAAAAAAATAAATAAATTAATTAACATTTTTTTTTAATTAAACACTTATTAGTTCGTATTAGATATGTGAGTTTGGGTTTTAGAACTCACTATACAGGGTGTATCGGCACGTACCCGACAAACTTTAACCAGCTATTCCTTAGCATATTTGGAGTAAAAAATCTTATGTGCACTTTGCTGTCCGGTAACGTTTTTTTTAATAAAAAATTTACTATTCATATTTTCACCACATGTCACCACTGTTTTATCCTTTGTCAAAGTTTGAAAACCCATCTGGCAATATTTTATTCGAATTCCGTTGAATAATGTACGTGTGTACCTATATTGGCGCGCTTTTACAATCACAACGAAATGGCACGGCACCATTCGTCTCATTTTTAACTATTATTATTTAGTGTGTGCGAAAGAGCGAAGACGCTTTTCGACATACATGCTTATAACAGCTGTGCCAATGCCAATGACAGTGATGTAGTGTGGAAATTTTTTTGTTTTAATTGAAAAAAAATGCTACCGGACAGCAAAGTGCCCATAACATTTTTTACTCCAAATGTGCTAAGGAATAGCTGGTTAAAGTTTGTCGGGTACGTGCCGATACACCCTGTATTGTTACTATATTTTGTCTCTAGCGCCGAGAGCTGAAGGCCTTCATAGTATCTGGGTTAAACACCGATAGGGCAAATCCGCAAGTGCAAGCCAAACTGGTAAGTGTTAATCGCATCAACATATTCCTAGGAATTGTAAACTCGCTGGGCAGTCTGTACCTACTTACTGGATTACAGCTTGACACAGATAACATTGCAGCCAGATCTCATGTGTCTAAATACCGGTAATTGTTGACGCCCTCCGTGGTTGAGGGGTAAGGCTCTCGACTAGCAAGCTAGAGGTCGCGGGTTCAAATTCCGGCGTGCGCAAATAATTTTTTTTTTAAATTGTGTTATTTCACTAATTACTCATTAATTAACTCATTTTGTATCGCCCTGGTTTAAGACCACCATTCAGTTTTGAAACGTTACTTGAAATGGCTTTGGCCATGTTTGGTGACCAGATCTGAATAGCCAGCTACTTTCTCACCTTCCTCTTGCCCATCTCTTTCTCCTCCCCGCTACCTTTATCCACACAACATTGGGGATGCCACAGTCTCACTGGCTCCAGGCGGGCAGTCGAGACTCTTGTGCGGTTTAACATTAAAAAATGTAATAATCTGTTTGTGTTGATAATCTATACTAATCAATCAGCTGTTTAGTCTTAGATTTTTGTCATATACAGGGTGTACGGGGTAAAGTGCCCTAACGTAGGTAATTCTATATGATGGTAGAAGTGAAAAAGGAAAGAATTTTTTTCCAAATGCCAATATTTATATCAATTTTCCCATACAAACTATTAATTTTTTTTACCTAGAAACTAACTAAAAACATTGGAATTTCGAAAAAGTTATTTAAATTTAACGCTTTGAACTTATAGCGTAATCTGTCACTGCCTTTATTAACCTTACATTTAAAAAAATATAATTTTCATGGTTTTTTATTTTTATTTTTTTTAATTTTTTTTATTTATTATAAATTTTTAAAGATACAAGTTTTATGCAGTCCCACAAAGCTGTCACACATGACGGCTTGTCTGTAGGTTCTACAAATAATATATATAAACATTTTTAATTTTTAATACATGTATGACACAAATTTATACAATAAACAATATCACAAAATAATATATGTCAAAGTACCTACCTATATACAAATTATTTAGGCAGGTACGTTGAGATGTTCAGGAATACATCAATAATAAAGTTCAGAGATACATTGATTCGTCGCTTATTAGCCAACGCTTAGTGTTTTTGGGGCAGGGTCTCTCATTATTCTGAGGTTTAAAAGAATTATTAAATTTATTGAAAATCTCTGGTATTAAATATTTAAGCGTAAAATCCACTTTTTACATAATCAAGAACTTTTTATGTTATTTTATTTGGAAGGGTTTAATGAACTCATATTATATTTCACCAACTAACAAAACAACGTTTTTTTTCATCCTGAAAACGATTTTATTCGACAACGGAGTGATTTTGTTGTTTGTAATTGTTACATCTGTAAACTGCACTAATAAAACTTACTTGTTACAAATTAGAAATCGCTAAGTACTAAATAAATTCAATTTGCCGCCATTGAAAGGAATGTCAAAGGCGTATGTTTCACTGGCGCCTCTAGCGGCTTGAATTGTTGATATTGTCACTATTTCACTGGAGTTGGACTATTTTTTCCGACTTTATGTCCGGGTTAAATCTTCTCCACAGGAAAAACTAAACCCTTCCACACACTTTTCCACAAATGATCATCTAGTCAATCCACATTATGCAAGCAAAATAAATACAAAACAAAACAAGAACAACACGTCAACTCACCAGAGACCAAATGGGAAAATAATTCACCGACTCCAGATATTTTCATATCAGAGGGTTCGGCTCGGTAGAACTCCTAGCAGGGCCTATAAATCCTACTGATCCCTCAACATAAATATTTTAAAAATCTTTCGTAATCCTACATGTATTTAAAATGACAGATTTTTGAATTTTTAAATATAAATTCTTTGACAGATCTAATACGCCTAAATTTTTAGTGAGAGAGCTAGGTATAATGCCAGTAGCCGAAATAACAAATGGTAATATTTTTATAGTCTGAGATGCCAAATTCTTTTAATCTCATTTCATTATTATTACTATAGGGTATTTGCGTCAACCACATATCCACGGGTATCTATCGATGGGTACTTAGATAAGATATTATAATGCAAGGTACCTATGCGTAATTTGTTTATTTAAATAGATAATTATTCGTACTTAATTAGGACATCAAATAATATTCATTTTGCAATGTATCTATCTATCTATATAGAAGTTTGTCTGTGACATCATTCGCTTGATTTTTAATATAAATCTACAGCTTTATTCCGAGATTGATGTCATTTTGCACATTGAACCTTAAAGCTAAGAGGAAGGTCACTGTCTAAGTCTGATTTCGATAAACTCTGTATAAAGCCCGGGCTAGGCCGGGGACTTCAGCTAGTTATCTTGTAAAGAACTGTTTGATTCCTAAACATAATGAAAATTACCTTATTAACTACGTCATAGAAAATGTGGATATTTTCCACAAAAAAAGCATGGCGGCCCATCTTTTCTGCCCAACGCTACATTGAAATTGAATGATGGTTTTATAGTATTTATTATTTAAAAAAAACCAATGTTCAGTGCTAAACTAGTAACGCAACAAGTAACAAACTGCAATACAAGACTCATACCAGTAGCGACAGGTCTTGACTTATTATATTTAGAACGGGAGTCGACTTAATTGAACGACGGCTCAATTGAACAACGGCACAATTGAACGACGCCTCAATTGAACGACGGCTCAATTTAACGACGGCTCAATTGAACGACAGTTTAATTGAACGACGGCTCAATTGAACGACGGCTCAATGGAAAGACGGATCAATTGAACGATGGTTCAATTGAACGACGGCTCAATTGAACGACGGCTCAATTGAACAACGGCACAATTGAACGACGCCTCAATTGAACGACGGAACAATTGAACGACGGCTTAATTGAATAACGGTTTAATTGAACGACGGTTTAATTGAACAACGGATCAATTGAACGACGGCTCAATTGAACGACTGCTCAATTGAACGACGGCTCAATTGAACGACTGCTCAATTGAACGACGGCTCAATTGAACGACGGCTCAATTGAACGACGGCTCAATGGAACGACGGCTCAATTGAACGACGGTTTAATTAAACGACGGTTTAATTGAACGACGACTCAATTGAACTACGGCTAAATTGAACGACGGCTCAATTGAACGACCGCTCGATTGATCGGGATCCGTGAGGTTAGAGCGTATGAGCAATGATAATACTGTGCTCGCCCGATACTGCTCCCAGGGTATGAATGATCGTACGACTCTTACGACCCCGACTCGTACGACCAATACGCCGCCTCGTATAACACGAGATAAATATGATGCTTGGTAGTTATTAGGTGTATTTAAATTGATCAATTCAATCAATCAGAACTAGCCAACAAAACCTTCTAAAATGTCAGAAGATATACGGTGTAAGTTAAAACAATCGATAAAACTAAAAAGACACCCACAAATCATCTTAAAAACTTAGATCAATATACCTAACTAAACAATACAAAATTGTATAGCGATCTCTCCCTCTTATTAGCAAAGTATACATGTAACAGAAGGAGATGTTTACTAACTTAACACGGAATACATTTGACATCAGATTTCATTCGACCAATCATGGAGCGTATACATAGTAAAGCTTTTAAATTATTTTTAAAGAACGATGAGAGTAAAAATATTGCGACTAATTCGCATTCCGCGTCTGCCTGTTTGTGCGCTTAGTCCTTCTAAACTACGCAACGTATCTTGATAGGGTTTTTACTATCATTTAGATAATTTCTTTCTGAAGGTTTATATATACAATACATGCATACTTTATTGTGTAAATGGTATATGTCTATCCCCTAAAAATAATCCCCGGGTACATGCGAGCCAGTATAATTATATTCAGAATCGGTGTTCTTTGATCTACATCAGAGGTTCCCAAACTTTTTGCCCCGTAGACCACTTGCCAAATGTTTTTTTTCCGTAGACCTGCCGAATATTGAATTTTCCTAAAACTATTAACGTCCCATGTGATAATCATTTATTTTTTTCGTAAAAAGATTCCCTTCCCTTGCCTGCCCAACAACCGGGTGGCGATATAGTTCCTCTGTTTTTGCATTATACAGACAGGGGCGCCCTTGTGAGGTATTACACCAAATGAGAATGGAGCAGGATAAGCAACGGGAATTTCTTTCTTTATCTGGCCCTACAGAACTGCCCCTTAAGTTCTTCCGATCAGTTCTTCTTGTCATACGATATCCGATTCTTCAACATTCCATTTCTACAGTCAAAATGTCCTCAAACTTAGTTTTGAAGTCTGTGTGAAGTACATCTAAATGTTGAACGTCATTATTACCCTGGACGTTTTTCAAAAACAAGTTGGGGAACTAGGAAAATTCGCGGCTTCCAATGTGCAATGTTTTGCTTGAATGTATTAATTCTGACGAGAAAAGGAACGTAGACTCTATTCATACACCAATAAACAACTTAAGATATATAAACATACAAATATCAAATAAGTAATATATTAAACTATTATTATTGTGTCATTTACGGAACTCCTAAATATTGAGTTGAGGTAAATGGGAATCCGCTTGTATGTACCCCCATTTGAATCTCGTGGACCCCCAATTTTTTATCTTGCTGATATAGACCCCCAGCAAGCTGATATCGACCCCTGGGGGTCCATATAGGCCACTTTGGGAACCTCTGATCTACATGAATATATTTTTTACTCAAATTCCTTATTGTGCGGCTCGCTCCTAAACGACTCATCGCTACTACGAGTATAAATAGTAAGTACTTATGCATTATGTAGAACATGGACTTTAGGTTTATGATGTAGAATTTATAAGAAGATAAGATTGCTACTGCGAAGGCCGTACAATCGATCTATTGTGAAACTAGCCGCTATAAAACCAATACAGAAATACGATTCGATGTAATTCTTTGTTGAAATAAATATTAGGTCAAGTTTTTCAAGTCAATGTTAATAGTTTTAAAGAGCGTGCGTTTATTGCTTCTAAATGCTAATTTTAACTTAAATATTGAAATTGGTACATCGGACACATCGATATTTAGAGGTCTACAAGTTTATCTGTGCAGTAAGTGCGTCGCTAACTATATTATATATTTTTTAGTTCAGGAATATTTAGTTAATAGGAATAGGAAAATAATTGGATTCCTACAGTTTGTCAAGAGGTCGAGAAAGAACGTGTTTATGGATAGCGTTAAGAGGAAGCACAAGCCAAAAATGTGTATATTCTTGGTATACCTTATATTGTAGGTGATAGGCATTAAAATCGCTTAACAAACGGAGTCTAGAAACGTTCGATTTCAAGCATAAAACTGGTTTTTATTTATTTTGTAAATAATTTTATAAGAAAGCAAAAAAGTCAATCAAATGAAACTGTCACAGATAATCTTAGCTATAATAATGTATTTTTTTAAAGTTGTTTTCTTTACGCGTTCATACATTTCTATTGAAAAAATGTTTTTTTTTGTGGTTTACATTTGTATTTTTTATTGAGTAATTTATTATTTTATTTGTATTCTACTCAAGCGAAACGATAGAAAAATCTTCAATTTATCTAACGCATATTTTTTTTGATTCATAATGTACACCAATTCGTTATAAAGATTAATCAAAATAGTGATTTGGCATTAAGCTTCGACTTAAGACGAATTATTAGTTTGTGCCCGTACATACGCAATAACAAACCACAATTATGTCAAGAAAGGCATACAAATTCAATATTGTATGGGTGATTCAATCCAATATTGTATTTGTATGCCTTTCTTGAAAAATCAACTTTTATAAGGATAAAACTATTAATTATCTATTCATATTAATATTGCGTATTTACGGGCGCAAAAAAATAATTCGTCTTAATATTGTAAACCACATCTCGCAAAAAGTAATTAAATTAACGCCATCTATGAACGCGTTGATTATAACAAACGTCGTGTTTAACCTGCCTTACCTGGGAGATCCTGTGCATTTTTTTATACTTTGAAAGCGAGGATAACTGCTTATCAGAATACGCCAATCAACAGTTTAATGATGCTGCATTGACTTACAGACAGTTCTCTTGACATATACAGGGTGTATCGGCACGTACCCGACAAACTTTAACCAGCTATTCCTTAGCACATTTGGAGTAAAAAATGTTATTGGCACTTTGCTGTCCGGTAACATTTTTTTTAATAAAAAAATTACTATTCATATTTTCACCACATGTCACAAATGTTTTATCCTTTGTCAAAGTTTGAAAACCCATCTGGCAATATTTTGTTCGAGTTTCGTTGAATAATGTACGTACGTACCTACGTTAGCGCGCTTTTACAATCACAACGAAATGGCACGGCACCATTCGTATCATTTTTAACTATTATTATTTAGTGTGTACGAAAGAGCAAGGACACTTTTTGACACACTTGCTAATAACAGCTGTTGAACACGAGAAACAATGCAAATGACAGTGACGGAGTGTGGATTTTTTATTTATTTTTTGTTTTTAATGGAAAAAAAATGTTACCGGACAGCAAAGCGCCCATAACATTTTTTACTCCAAATGTGCTGAGGAATAGCTGGTTAAAGTTTGTCGGGTACTTGCCGATACACCCTGTATAACAAAATAGTAAAACTGCCCCCAATGACCTTTTTATACTTCTAATTTTTGTTCTATTTCTCTTTGTTTTTTCAAGTTGCCCCCAATTACCTGTTTATACTTCTAATTTTGTTCTATTTCTCTTTGTCTTTTCAAGTTGCTCCCAATGACCTTTTTATACTTCTAATTTTTGTTCTATTTCTCTTTGTCTTTTCAAGTTGCCCCCAATTACCTGTTTATACTTCTAATTTTGTTCTATTTCTCTTTGTCTTTTCAAGTTGCTCCCAATGACCTTTTTATACTTCTAATTTTGTTCTATTTCTCTTTGTCTTTTCAAGTTGCCCCCAATTACCTGTTTATACTTTTAATTTTTGTTCTATTTCTCTTTGTCTTTTCAAGTTGCCCCCAATGACCTTTTTATACTTCTAATTTTTGTTCTATTTCTCTTTGTCTTTTCAAGTTGCTCCCAATGACCTTTTTATACTTCTAATTTTTGTTCTATTTCTCTTTGTCTTTTCAAGTTGCCCCCAATTACCTGTTTATACTTCTAATTTTTGTTCTATTTCTCTTTGTCTTTTCAAGTTGTACCAGCGTAACAACCCAATAATGTTACCCCTTGCATGTTCACTTCATTTTGTTTTTAATCTTCAATGTACATATGTTATTTACCTTTAGGCCTTGATGAAAACAACCGGGCTCTTGGTGGATGTCATCTTTGGGGATATGGGGGACCTTTTTAAGGAAATAAAGGAGAATTATTTCTGGGAAGGAAGATGGTTTGAGGTGTGGGTAGGTATTCAGGAGTTACTATATAAATCCATCCCTTCCACTGCGGTACAAGGCGATGCACGATGTGGTGAGAGTAGAAGGGACTCCCTCAACCGGCATCTCCCGATCTGGCATCTCCGACCATGCAGCTGATGGGCAGAAACATCCGCCACCAAGACCTGGACAAACCTCACCCATGAATGCTTGCCACTTGGGGTGATCTACGGCAGAGGTGTTGGTTATAGAATGAATTCCCGGGGCGACGGTACCCATACCCGCCACACAAAATGATTTTTTAATATGTTTACTGCACCTTTCTGTGATTTTAATTTGTAATCTTCTCTGTAATTTAAATTGGTTTTTAACTGTTTTATGAAGACAATGGTAAATAAATAATAAATTGTTAAAGTCAATCGCTTGCGTTATTTGGAAAGTATTCAACCGATATCGCTGAAAATTCAAAAGTTTGTTCTTATTAGTGCCAGAAGTGTTTAGAGAGTAGTTTAAATTGTTAAAGAAGTCGGGGACGTCCAAAGAAGACTAAAGAGGAAGCTAAAAGCCAAAAATGTGTATATTCTTGGTATACCTTATATTGTAGGTAATAGGCATTAATATCGCTTGACAAACGGAGTCTAGAAACGTTCGATTTCAAGCACCCAAGTGGTTTTTATTTATTTTTTAAATAATTTTATATGAAAGCAAAAAAGTTAATCAAGTGAAACTGTCACAGATAATCTTAGCTAGAATACTGTATTTTTTAAAGTAATTTCCTTTATGCGCTCATACATTTCTATTAAAAAAATGTTTTTTTTAGTAGTTTACATTAATATTTTTTATCGAGTAACTTATTTTTTTTATTTGTATTCTACTCAAGCGAAACGATAGGAAAACTTTCAATTTATATAAAGCATATTTTTTGGTATTCATAATGTACACCAATTCGTTATAAATATTAATCAAAATAGTGATTTAGCACTAAGCTTCGCCTCCTATTTCTGCACTGGAATGAAATATAGAGTTTAATTATATATGCTGTAAATACATATATATGATAAAATGTCATTTTTTAACAGTAAACATGTAGATTTCATGATATTACATTTAAAAAAAATTGTATAAAAGAAACAAATCAAATAATTATTTGTGGTAAACAGACGTACGTAATGAACAGAGAAAGAGGTGTGAGGACAATGTGTGAGTTAATGTTTGAATAAGTCAAGGAACAAATACTCAAAAAAATATTTATTAAAAATTATTATTTCTTATCCATAAGTATCATTGAATCGCTGACAGCCCTGAATTGTTAATACCAAGTTGCGATGCCTACTCAGCTATTCCAAGTACAATTAATTTAGTGGGTAACAATAAACTCACTACTGACTATTATCATAGACACCTCGTACTTCGATTTATGACAGGTCTTGAACAAACCTAGTATAAATTAGTTCAACTATTGTTACACTGGTATATATTTCTTTTGAATTATGCATTGTCTTACTGCACTTATATTAATAACTGCATCACTTGCAATAATGTTTTTGTGTACATATTAATTGTTCTTTAATTTATTGGTATTATCATTATGTGTACCACTGTACGCTTGTAATTCGATTATCACTGTATTTATATTATATCATATCACTTTCCATAGAAGCCCGAGTAAATCAGGCCTCCAAAAAGTTGGGCGTCTTGTACAGGGCTAGGAGATTCTTCAACAGTGACCAGCTGCTGACCCTGTACAAGTCTCAAGTCCGCCCAACTATTGAATTTGGGAGCCACCTTTGGGCTGGTGCCCCAAAATACTTGATAAACCTGCTTGAGTCTGTGCAAAGGAGAGCGATCCGTCTGATTGACAATTCGTTGTTAACAGACCGATTGCCTTCTCTGATGCATAGACGCAATGTAGGCATGCTGTGTCTGTTCTACAGGTATTTCAATGGAGCCTGCTCCAAGGAGCTAGCAGCATTGATTCCTGATGCACCGGTGCACGTGCGCGAAACTCGACGGACACGAACTGAACACCCGTTCACGGTTGACGTTGGCTTCATGAGAACGGGCCGTTTTTACGACTCGTTTTTGTGTAAGTCGGCTCGTATGTGGAACGAGCTACCGGCATCTGTTTTTCCTCCCTCCTATAATCCGAGCCTCTTCAAGGCCCGCATTAACAAGTCCCTTCCTACAGCCCCTACCTTACTCCGCCTCACAACACCGCCCAACCGGGTGGTGACATAGTTCCCCTGTCTGTGCACTGCACAGGCAGGGACACTCTTGTGAGGTGTCACATAAAAAAAAAAAAAAAAAAAAAATTGTAAAAACCATTTTATGGCGTTTGAGTAAATAAATAAATACTTATTATAATACAACAATAATATTTCATTTCATCATTTCAGAAGTTCATTGTATCACATTTTAGGTGTAAATAGCACAAAATCATGATGATTAAATTAATTGTACCTTATCTTTAAATTGTTAATTTATTATTTTTTTAATTTCAGTTGCGCGGCAACATTCCTTCATCCACTTACTCCCCCATCCCGCTACAACGCCAAAACCTGTCTCCCACTTCCACATCCATCCTGTATACTTATAAACACATATATTCTTGTATAATGCATTATATAAGTGTTAAGATTTGTTTGGGCTTGATGAAGTCTTCAATAACAGACGCATGGTTTTATTGTTTTTACTGCACAAAACTGCATTTCACTTTATTTAATGTTACAAAGAGTTAAATTATTCCCGACTCGGACAAAACACTTTTACTAATGGTCTGTAGACCATAATGACTGCTTGTTACTATTTTATAGGAGAGAAGAAGGAATCCAGTCGGCGAGGCTTTTTATAATCTAACCAAGTAAAACACATTGACAAGCTAATTGTAAACAAACACTGTCAAAGAAAGCCAATTGATAAGGCAAAACATCTGTTTTATCTGGTAGCCCTAGTTTTACCTCTGACCGCTAGGTGCTATGCAAGAGCCTGTAAAGTAATTGGTGGTGAACTTTGCTAATAGTTCGTACATTTTTAACAATAAGTTTATTACATTTGTTCTGCTTTCATTTTTATACTTGTTACTTAGTTCAACTTTTAAATTTGTTACTTAGTTCTGCTTTTTATATTTTAGTCTACATTCTTAGTGAATTATTATTTAGTTGTATATTATTATTATTTAGTTGTATATTACCAATTCAACCATCTGTGAACATTTATGATTGGTCTGTTTCTTTTCCATCCTCCTTTGTATATTAAATTAATATTAAGATTGTTTATGTTCTTTAAAATAAATAAATAAATTTCCATTTTTAAAATGCACCCAGTTAAATGTTACCCAGTTAAGTGTGTGCTTATTGGCTAAAATCTGTCCAAAAATGCTCCACTGGTTAAGTCCCAGAGCAACAAAAATAAATAAATATTTTAATACATATACAAAAAATCTAGGTAGTCAGGAGTAATATTGAAAACTCTTTTAATAAATTAATAATATGTTTAATTTAAAAAATACATATATAAAATCTAAACAACAAATATCACTAAGAGGAAAAATCTATTAACTTAGGTAATTATTAACATTACTGTATAATTTATTATTAATTTTTTGTTCCAGCAAAACATATTCTAAGTATCTTAACACACTATGAGCGGGAATGGTATTTTTACCCGCGCGGCCGACTGATGCTTATCCGCGGGACGGGTAAAAATACCCTTTACGCCGGCTCCACTTCAAAGGCGAGGAAGGAAAATTATTATTATTATTTCCCGTGACTATTTAATCTAAACGCTTGAAGACATTACAAACTACACACACATATAACAAAAAAAGAAAAGTCGTTGTTTCTTTAATGTACACACATACTCTTGCAATAATTAGGAAATTTTATCGTGTTAAATTTCAAAGATTATTTGTTAGTTGTACTGGGAATATGAGTACCTATTATATTTTTATGACGTGTTATAAATTCTTTGGACCTCTCTTATGAGATAATCCCGAGGATGTTATTACAATAATCATTTCCTGAATGACTTTTCCCGGCACTCGTTACTTGTGAAGATAGAGTGGCGCTAATATACACGTGCTTTAGTTATGATATACAGAGTTACAAAACAGACGTGTTTTTTTAGTGGAATTTATATAATTGATATTTTCTTTTACCATTCAAAAATGTCTTCAGATAATAACGAAAGTCATGAGGAAATATTCACCGATAATTTGTCTGCCCATTCTGGTGAAGATTTAGCTGAAGCGATATATTTTTGCGCTATTCGTGAAAAACACCCGCTATAGGCTAGAGTCTATTATTTGAAGCGCCTGACTACAATGTGTTAATAATCATAGATGAATAAAATTATATATTGAAATAGAAAGGTAGTTTGGCCATGAACCATTACTAGTATGGCACTTGTCGCTAACATCGTTCACTTCGCCTTCGTTTCTACCTATACACCAAATGCGTATATTTCTTTGGCTCTGCCATTTTGATAATCCGTGCAGTTTGGTTTTAACTCCGCAACAGCCGGCACAATTCTATGGCATATTTGATTTATTTATTATTATTGTATAACATAGAATTAATAAGATTGTAAACACATACCTACAAACATAATGCAGGGATCACACAACGACAATACAATACTGTTTTTTCCCCGTTCCGGACCTATTGCCTTAGTGTGAACAGTATTTTGGAGGACTGGATAGTAAACCAGAGATAGACGTGCAAGCTATTTCCCGAGGATAGTTTCTAATCCCTACCATTTTGCGCGGTCGCATTGTCTGAGTGTAAACACTTTTGGACAATAGCCTGTCGCTCTACGCGTACATATTACAGCACTCGAATCTCACATTTCAGCATAAAAATGTTGTATCATCTTGGTATAAACGAGCGTTGTTTTGTATCCATTTTCGCAGCATTCCACGTTTGAACTTTAACTTTACTGTAGAATTGTTGTATTGTCCCATTGTTCTGCCCTACACGGTCAAGGCTGTTTACGGAGCAGGGACACGACAATATTGTATTGTCATAGTGTGATCCTGGCGTTAAGAATAGTGTGATTTTTTGCTTTAACACATTGTTAACTCAATAAAAATCTTCTGGTGTGACACTATTAAGTATAGAATTGTTCGTATTGTGACTGAAATAGGTTTTCTGCATAATTCATGGAAATAACAATTCAACACACCTTTAAAAAGTGGTATAAAGTCATGAAAAGCGATGAAACAAAAACTAGGTAAGGTTACTCAGTTAAGGTAAATAGATTAGTTTTTTCAATCGCTTTTAATGACTTTATATCAATTTTCAAAGGTGTGTTGAATTCTCATAATATTGAGTTATCATGTAACCTACAAATAGACTGGCTACCTATTTGACTTCCCAGTCCTATGTGTCGTATCGCATCCCTGATAAAAGACGTATATGCACGTTGCATATACGTCTTTATGTCACGTCTCCTCTGAAACGATGTCAACAAATGTTGTGTTAGTGAATGGGTTAAACAAATCTACAGTTTTATTCCGAGATTGATGAAATTTCGCACAATTGATCTTCAAAAGAGGTGGAAGGTAACTGTCTATATGAGATTTTAAAAAAACCCCAACTCCTTAACATTTTAAACACCAGCATATCCTTGAGGACATGTTTAAAAAATCATTTCTCTGAATACAAATAGATATTCTGGAGAAATTATTTAAGATAGAATATATAATTTTTTTAATTAAGGCGATGCACTACGTCGTGTAATATTTTAAATTGAGCTCCTATCAATAACAACCCTTACGTAGATGGCGATAAGGTTTAAATTCCCGCTTAACACAATCCGGCTGTTTTGATTTATGCAAGAAAAAAACATGGCCAAAAAGTGCCTTTTATTTTATTTTGTGGATGTTCAAGCATAAATATTAAATTTTTTTTCCATCATTTTATAAATAACTTAATTTGCCACATTATATGATAAAATCATAACCGAAAATGGGTTCGTAAATAGGAGATTTTGAACTTTAAAGCAGTTTTCATAGGCCTTTAAATTATTTTTTTCTGGGCTAAAAAAATACTTATGTAAAAAATACTCGATTATTTCAAAGGCAAAGATGTATTCTACTCGCAGTATTTAATTAAAGCATCTGAAACATTTCTAGGCGACCAAATATTCAAACCAAAAACGCATGATTTTGCATTACTACGTATAGCATCACCTTAACATATAAACACATTATCTAGTAAGACGGTACAATTTCAAAAAACATAATTTTGCAAAAAATAAGTAAGTTATTATGAAAATAGAATCAGATGGCGCATGGCGAAAATTTTGCAGCGACACAACAGGCGTTAAAACAGAATTTTGAAATTGTAAACACTTCACGTTCAAAAAGATGAAAATCAATGTTTACATCTGATTTCAAAAAACTGTGTGTTTAATATGGAAACACTTTTGTGGTTGTTCCAAAGATCGGTTCCTACCTAAATTGCAGTCGAAAAAACCTTTGATTAACGAAGCAAAAAGATTTGAAAAATTGAAGGCCAAAAGCAAGTGTTTTTTTGTTGATTGATGTTATTTTCGTCGTTGCATATTTGTTCCCATTTAATAAATATTGTATGTTATCGAGAAAGATCAAAGAACGGTCATGTGGTGAAGCAATACTAGATGTACATCTAAAGTACCCGGCGTTTCTCAAATTTTCTCTACTTTCAATAAATATAATATCCATGTATAATTTATATATAAACCTTCCGGAAGAAATTCTCTAAATGATTGTGAAAACCCTATCAAAATCCGTGCATTGTTTAGAAGAACTAAGCGCACGACAGATAGATGCGGATAGTGACTTTGTTTTGTACTACAGGGTTTTCCAATAAGAGGTGTTATTTTGAATAGCCCGCTATTTCGGTAGATGTTACTTTTGAAGCTGTCATTTTTTGACATTTGACAAGTAGAAACTACGCCATTAATAAAAATGGAACGATACACGCTTCAACAACGCATTGAAATTATTAAAATTCACTTGAGTGAATCAAATGCAAATCATCTTGAGTGATGAGGCCCATTTCCACCTCGGTGGCTTCGTCAACAAGCGAAATTGTCGCATCTGGGGCTCGGAAAACCCAAGAGTTATTGTTGAAAAGCCTCTCTATCTTCAACGTGAGACTGTTTGGTGCGGTTTATGGTCCGCGGAGTCATTGGACCTTACTTTTTCGAAAATGAGGCTTGAGCAACAGTTACGGTGAATGGATTGCGCTATCGAGAGATGATAATGATTTTTTATGGCTGAAATTGGTTGGTATTGATCTGGACAACGTTTACTTTCAACAAGATGGCGCTAAGTGCCACACAAGCAACGAAACCATTGATATTTTACGATTGATTATCAAAATAACACCTCTTATTGGAAAACCCTCTATTTAGAGATAGTGCCCACAAAACTTTCAAGATCAACATCAGAACTTTCAATTGAAGCAGCGAAATTCACAAGGTAAAGCCCTTCTTCCCACTCTTATTTTTTGTTGTGATAAACACAGTTGTTAATTTTTATTTTCTTGTTAAAAATTACAGTGCATTCGTCGAGTACCAATCGATTCAGTAAGCAACACTGTAAAGCGCGGCAACACCGGAGACTTCAGCTAGTTGTAATATAAATAGGAATTACATTTTACACAATTATGACATTTAAGGACATCCTCGGTCATGTTATCTTATCAGAAAAGAAGAGCTCTAGTTCCTGATAAGGGAGCGACGATGACTTTGGTAGGTAAATAACACTTCTTTTGTCTTTATTTGTATCATCCTTTGTTTCTGTTATCTATGGATATGGACTAGTCATTTGAAATGGCTACACTCAAGTGGTGCCAACTGGTAACACAGCTCGACTGAGCAAACAGTCGACTGTTGATGTAGAAACGCCGATTTGCTGCTAAAACCCAGGCTCATAAAAATTGTTAAATCTGGAGTTTTAACTTTCAAGAAGAGATCATTTATTTTTGAAATAATTTTCAACATACATTAGTTGAAAATTGGTTGAAGCCTCACAAAAGTCCCTAACTGCTCCTGATCGTCTGGAGACAGTGAGAATATGGCATCCCCAATGTGAAGCTGAAGGTAGTGAGGAGGACAAGGAGATGGGAAGTACCTGGCTATTCAGATATGGTCACCAAACAAACCAGGTCGCATACCGAGATTATCTTCATCTCTGGAATATGCTTCAAATATACTATATATTATTTTAAATGAGTAACTTGTGAAATAACACAAAACAATCAAATAAAATTTGCTTGCGCACGCCGGAATTTGAACCCGCATCCTTCAGCTTGCTAGTTGAGAGTCTTACTCCTTGACCACGAAGACCGTCAAAATATACTTATAAACAGGTTTTAAAAAAAATGTTGATTTTGATCTGTCTTGACTTGACAATACACGACTTGAGGTCCAATTTAAATTTATAATAATTTGTCTTCTATCTAATGGCCAGTGGAAGTGCAACTATATAGAAAATGATTTGAAATGAAATTATGTAAATACAAATGTTAGAGGGTGCATGCTAATATTAAAAACGATATTAATTAAATGAAAATTGTTATAATATTTAATAAAACATGACTCGTTAAAAATTAAGTAAATTTTTTTTGACTAGTGTCGAAAGTAACATTTAAAGATACACTGTGATTTTTTTCATACCTGTAACATGTTAAATAACAGAACAAATGTATTTTTAAGAATTTTCGAGGCAATTCAATTTCATATAAATACCTCTCGACTCTTCAAAAATAACATAATTATATTTTTCAGTAAATTAAAAATTTTAAGTGTTTAACCTTTCCTTTACTGTGCTAAAAAAATCCACGCGTTCCGGTGCTGTGTAGTCAATACACATCTCAAAATAAGCGATTTAATATCGGAAAAATATGAATATTCATAACTAATCGCTTATTTTTATTATATTTTATATCAAAAGTGAAAATAATTGAAATTTAATTGCTGAAAACATGAAAAAACCATCGGCAGATGCTAAAAAAACGTGCGAGAGGTCCACATCTAACGACGGTCCGCGTACGAATGGCTGGCGGCTGGCACACATACAGCTGTGCGGTCGTAGGTATCGATAGTCTAAATCAAAATACAACTGCAGACGTGTGGATTTCTCATGTTCCCGCATAGCGAACTAAAGCTTGACATCAATAGCGTGTCATTTCCTCGCACACTCTTCGCGTAGCAGTATCACACGGTTGATTTATTGGTGTATTTGTTTCCGATTTTTAACAAAAATCTCTGATTTTTAATTAAATTTGAAAACTATGTAAAATTTTATTTTTTAATTCAGTGCATAAATGTGTAACGGAGGAATACCTAAAATCTTAACCCAGAATTTATTATATTTATAGAGTTATTTAAGTTATTAGAAGCAATGTGTAGTAAATACACACCACAGATAAGGAAAGGTTAGGAGCAATATGTTATAACTCGATAGAAATTCAGAATGCGGGGGAGTAAGGATAAAGAATTGTCCTAACCCTTATTAAAGAGTTTTCGTTAATTACGATTCCAGTTCTCTCGAATGACAGTGAAAACGTTGCTAATTTTAATGATAAGGACAATTCCTTATTCTTGAGTAGAAAGCATTAAAAAAATGACCCCTCCGTATTCCTCTCTGTCATAAAAACAAATACGGCAATATGTCCTTAATATATATTTTTGCAAATCCTCAGATCTTGTAACAATATTAATATATTATCATTAAATAGTTTAAAAGACGCTACTTTTACACAACCGGCATCCATTCGTCTTCATTGTCACTTCGGGCGGACAATTCTTCATTCGCTTCTCCCGGAGCCGGGAGCGAGCACAGGGTCTGAGTTCTGCGCTCGATGCGTTTGCACTTGGGGCATGCCTTCAGGTTCTTGGTCCAGCACACGCGGTGGAACAGCGAGTTGCACTTCTCGCAGTCGATGGATCCCGAATCGAAGGGGAAGATCACTTCATTGTTTCCGCATAGTTCGCATAGATATCCTTTTCCGTAGCACACGGCACAATCCATTATGTGACTTCGGAACTTCTCAACCAGCTTACTCAGGTGCGAGACTAACAAACCGTCTCGCGCCATCTCCAAGTCTGCCACGCTGTACAGGTTACCAGTTTCCACCATGTGCTGCAAGTCTCCGGTGACCAGGAGTCTCCCGTCACCGCACGCCACAAGATAGCGATGCATCAGCTTCAGATCGCCGCGCATCTTGCGCACAAAATCTAATTCCGCAACGAATCCAAACAGTTTGTTGTTCACTTCTTCAAGATTGATAAGTGGTCGTTTCTTCGTAAGCACGAGCAATTGGTAAGCCGATTGGGATACGGATTGCTTGTCCCAATCCCAATTGTGAACGATTCTCGCCGGGATTTCGACAGTATTGTTCCAGTGACACGTCGTGCAGAAATATAGGCCGGAGTAATCGCACAGACGTGGTTCGCTCCATCTGCTACTGCAGCCTTTGAAACTCAGATCGCTTTGACATTCGGCGCATTTGTACAATTGGGCGGCTAGTCCTTTCTGCGGGCAGATGGCGGTGTTCAGGCGGCCTTCCGTGGACAATACGTGCGCGCAAACACGTGACACCTTTCTGATACACTTGCTGTGGCAGATGGATCCGCAATCTTGGCATTTGTAAGAGCCTTGGACAACGCTCCAGATAACTCCGCTACAGTGATCGCAGTACTGCCTCACGTTTGTGTTGACGTGAAGTTGATTCTGAAAATGGTGGCCAGCAATCGGGAATATCAACACGGTGGGAGCATCTTCAGGGTCTTGAAGCTCCTGGGCTCGGTAACGGAGCTCAACTAGGTAGCGAACTAGCCACTTCCTTTCGTCGGACCATTGGTCGCAGCTCAGCACGAGTTCCTTGCACTTTTCGATGGCTTCTAGAACGGTTTTTAGCGAGGCGTCGGGGCTGACTATCAACTGTCTGCTCCGAAGACCGACGGGCATTTGGGAAGACTCGCACAGGGAGATGTCTCCGGACAAACAGCCTGACGTGGAAGATGTAGAAGACGATGCTATGGAAGGTAATTCACTGATACTTATATGTGTCGAGTTTATCATCGATTCGACGCATTCTACTTCTCCGGTAATGGAAGCCATTTTTTATGATGTCATAAAAATCAGTTCAAATTTATATAGTTGACGAGAAAACGGAACGACAAAATTGTATATTTTCGCTACAACGATGTGTAATTGTTATTAAGAAGTGCAAAACTGCTGAAAAAAGTTGAAAACAAATTCACAAACTTGAAACTTTCGTAGAATAGTTTTGTGAAGGTTATAACTTTAAAATAAACAGCTGTCAAATGCTGTCTCATGTCACAAATATCACATAACACTATTTAAATTATCCAAATATTACTATTATTAACTTCTGCGACGTTTTGTTATTCGCAGAATGTCATTTGTCATTCTGACATTAGCGACATATTTAACCACAGACAAATAAATAAATATATTTTCTTTAGTGTTGTGCAAATGTGCAGATTGCTTTTAACCACAGATAAATTAAGATAATCGTTAATTACATACTCGATAGTGTTGGACATATTCTATAAATAACATGGATCTAAAAAACCCTGGACGAAGCAATTCGAGAACAATTTGAAGCAGCGGGGTGAGGGAGAAGTTATATAGAAAAGGCCAAAGGCTACATAATTTTTTGAATGAGGTATCCAATTTTTTGTCTCATCAAAAACCACAAAAATCATAAGCCGTGATAACTGCATCAACAACACAAAAAAATAATAATAGTTCATTATGCACCACTTTGCAAACAAATTAGTTCAAAAGTTAGTCATGCAAGATGGCTGTCAGGCAATTTCCCCATCAACACAGATTTGGCTTCAATGCTATTCATACAAAAACGTAGTAATGCTCTGTCCAGGGCGTTTTAGTCCACGATAAATAAGCACCGGTTTTCATATCATCTCCAGTGGCGACACCATTGACCGCATAATAATTGAGTATGTTAATATGTACAATTTATTAGTGTTATTAGCGAATTAATAACAATGGTAAGTTGTAATTGCCGCACTGTGAAATACATTGTTTACGACGCATTGATTGTTTCACAATATGGTAGTTAATCCTGCTAGCCGTGAGGGTATTGCATTCTTGCTGTAACAAAACGCATTTCATGGTAGGTAAGTACTTATTTATTACAGAATTAACCAGTGCCGAATTGTTACTTTTATATGCGGTCAAAAGAGGAACTAAGTTCTTTTACAATAATGAAGATATAAATATGTACCTAGTTTAGTTAGACACGTGATTTATGGTTAGACGTGTAAAGCGTTATTGGTTTATTTATGTGTACAACTTTGCAGGCAGACACAAGAAGAACCAAAGACGACAATTTTGATGTTTGTTTGTTCGTCTTTGTTTGCAGAGATGTGCTTATTTCAAATAAATCCATTTCAAATGGAAATGCAAAATGCAAAATGGGTATTTTCCATTTTGCATTTTAAAAGCTTTTCTAAAAACCATTTTGCATTTTAAATGCTTTTCTCAATGCATTTTACATTTTAAATGCTTTTTTGCAACATTCTTCCTACTATCTCCACTCATCTGTTTTTCATAAGCCCCAAATATCAATCGGTCCTCAACCTCGCTATGAGAGATAATTTCATTTGTCAAGTTGCTCCCTGGTAGGAGCCCTGGCAATTGAGTGATACCATTACAAAAAATACTGATTCAAGTACTGAACATGGGGCCATGACGCTGTAATATTAAATGTTAGATAGCAGCTTCTATGTTTTTACGTAGGCAACATTAGTCCCGCGCAATTTTTTTGTGGTTTCATAATCTGTAGTCGTGGTGTTTTTGGATTTACCATCATGTAATACGTTTGTTCTACATTGATGTCCATTATTAAATGACAAAATTGTTTAAAAATTCCATAATTATTTTGATTGTTCGACCTGAAAAACCATTTTGCATTTTCAATGCATTTTGAAAATAGGTATTTTGCTTTTGCATTTGAAATGCTTTTCTAAAAACCATTTTGCATTTTGCATTTTCAAATGGAAAAGTTTTGACCCATTTCCATTTTGCATTTCAAATGGTTTTTGGTACCCATTTTGCACATCTCTGGTTGTTTGTCAATGTCAGGGGGGTATAACTCCGAGAAAAAAGTGGGATCAGAAAAAAAGACACGGTAATCTCTATGGGTGACTTGTGACGTATATTTTCCACAAACCAATACGAACTTCATGCATGTTTATAGGCCGCTGTCACGAACTTCATGCATGTTTATAGGCCGCTGTCATTGGCCGATTTTAGGCTAGCCAATGGGTTGGCTCCGAATGAGAATTATATTGTCTATGGTTACGCCTTTTTTATAGTTTCTATCCTAGTCGATGGTGAGTATGTGTAGTAGTGACGTATATTTTTCAGTTACAGACTTTTATCTATGGCAAACATTAGGACCCATGGGCTCAGTACTAAAAACCCGAAGATATTGATCTAGTGAGTGGTTCATTTATGGTCAATGTCGCGCAATAGTTTTAACTGTCAAGAGCAAGCCTAACTTTGTAATTTTTCGATAGAAAAAATAAATGAAATAACATGTTGCCAAGTAACATAAAAATGGTAAATTCCCAAATAGATTCAGACACACCTATGCTGAAAACATGGCTCATAAGTAGAAATACTTTTTGTATCAATCAATATTTGTTATAATTAGCGTGTTGATTTAGTTTTTTTTAGATTATGTGTACCAATAATAATAATCTGAATATCTCATTCGTGGCAAGAACATTATGTATATTTTTAATTACAAATAATATTATGTATACATAATATGTATACATAATATTAATATTAATATGTACATGTTCAATTACCAGAGATGTGCTTTATTTCAAATAAATCCATTTCAAATGGAAATGCAAAATGCAAAATGGGTATTTTCCATTTTGCATTTTAAATGCTTTTCTAAAAACCATTTTGCATTTTGCATTTTAAATGCTTTTCTCAATGCATTTTCCATTTTAAATGCTTTTTCGCAACATTCTTCCTACTAT
The DNA here is from genome assembly GCF_061612785.1 of Hesperophylax consimilis. Taxonomy (NCBI): domain Eukaryota; kingdom Metazoa; phylum Arthropoda; class Insecta; order Trichoptera; family Limnephilidae; genus Hesperophylax; species Hesperophylax consimilis. The sequence goes on along the minus strand of NC_142854.1, from coordinate 22,175,571 downwards.
CTCCACCATAGACTAAATTAGACGAGACACGGTATAATCATTTAAAAATAACCCCAACACAATTTTGGTTTGGTTCACGTGCACATTTATGAAAAGGCCCACGCATTTTGTCGCAATGCGAAATGGGCACTGTGCATTGCGTTTTACCTTTTGTTGGTCTAGAGCAGGGGTCTCCAAACTACAGCCCGCGGGCCGTATCCGGCCCGCCAGTATCTTCCATCCGGCCCGCGACATCTTATGACCAGTGTCATCAAGGACCCGCGACAGCTAATGGCTAAGACCTTGCTCAGAAGGGGCGAAAACTCCGCGAATTTTTTCGTGCGAATAAATAAATATGCTCGTTGGCGAGGTACTTGGCACCAATACATTGCGTCCACAAGTATCGCGCGAATATATCGAGAGGATTTTTTTGAAAAATCTTTATTTGATTCGCAATGATATCAAGGTCTGAGAAACGAGTATCAAAAATTATCTTCTAAGCTACGTTATCTAAAGCTATATTTTCATCCCTGAAAATTCTATTGTCTACCCCCCCCCTCCCTAGGACAGAAAATATGGGTGTCTAGAAATTAAAACGGTTTTGGCCCTCTGAACTCACTGGAGTAGTCAATGTGGCCCTCCGGCTGAAAAGTTTGGAGACCCCTGGTCTAGAGTAAGCTATTTTGCTTCTCAGATATGTTGGGCAAGTTCGTTTTTTCAATCACAAAAATAACCCAGTTCCAAATATTTAAATTTGAATTATGTCCATATTACAACTCCTCTGACAACAAATTCTCCGTGGCTTTGCTTACGAGTTTGAACGCTTGTACAAGGAGTTTTAACAGAGTTGGGTTGTTAAGTTCACCTCCATATTTGTGGCGATATTTTTAAAATTAATTTAACTAGACAGGGCTAATCTAGTATAATACATCAATGATCTCCACTCATCTTTTTTTCATAAGCCCCAAATATCAGTCGGTCCTCAACCTCGCTATGAGAGATAATTATTTACATTTGTCAAGTTGCTCCCTGGTAGGAGCCCTGGCAATTGAGTGATACCATTACAAAAAAATACTGATTCAAATAGGTACTGAACATGGGGCCATGACGCTGTAATATTAAATGTTAGATAGCAGTTTCTATATTTTTACATTGGCAATTATCCGCGTCCCGCGCAAAATTTTTGTGGTTTCATAATCTGTAGTCGTGGTGTTTTTGGATTTACCATCATGTAATATGTTTGTTCTAAATTGATTTCAATTATTAAATTTTATTTATTTAACCCCCAGAGGGCTTTTACATGGATGGTAGTATAATTTTAATTTGACAGATACTTTGAAACATAAAAAATAAGAATAAAATTACGTTTGAAAAACCTATGCAACAAGTCATAAAAACAATAAATAAATAAATGACAAAATTGTTTAAAAATTATATAATTATTTTAATTGTTTGACCTAAGAAACCATTTTGCATTTTCAATGCATTTTGAAAATAGGTATTTTGCATTTTGCATTTGAAATGCTTTTCTAAAACCCATTTTGCATTTTGCATTTTCAAATGGAAAAGTTTTGACCCATTTCCATTTTGCATTTCAAATGGTTTTGGGTACCCATTTTGCACATCACATGTACATCCTTTTGACAAATTGCTTAATTGTGGTTTAACGGAAAGAAACTTTAAAGAACAATAAAAAAAAAGAAATTTGAAAATCACATTTTTTTGTTAGATTTCCCGAACAAACCGCCGCGATCAAAGCGCGTCCGCGATCTCGTGCACGGTGGCGATCAGATGTTGTGTATGAACTTGTAGCAACGTGTTTACATCGAAGCGTTCTCTGATTGGCCGCGGCGTCCTGTGCAGCGTCTGGACGCGGCGATCGCTCGCGTCCGCGATCAGTTGCTGCTTGCAGGATCTACACGCTGCACGCAACGTAATTATCTCTGAGTTTGTGGTATTTCTCATGATGTCGGATACAAATACAGAGAGAATGATCAACGAAATTAGCAAGCATCGTTTACTGTATGACACTTCACATCCAGAATATAAAAATAATAGAAAGAAGTATCAAGTTTGGAAAGAAATAGGAGAATTATTGGGATTAAGTGGTAAGTTTTAGAAAAAATATATTTATTTTTATAGGACATACATTGTACAAAATATTTGAAAATTGCCCATATATTAAGTTTAAATAAATATAATATTCTGACACAATCATACCGTGCATTACTATCTTCATCATCTGCAATAGCCGCTAGAAGTAATAATTCTTCTTCAGATTCGTCTCCAAACATGATTATGATTATTTAAATGGTTCCCGCTCCGAGCTATACCTACCACACAACCGACACGAACGTACGAGTGCCACGGACGCCAGCTGATCGCTAGTTGATCGCTAGTTTGGTGTGAACGGCATAAATCAACTATCTAACGGTGAACGGTTCTGCACGCACACAGGACGCTCACCGTGTACGCCATCGCGGACGCTAAATGATCGCGGCGGTTTGGCCTTGCCTTGAATGCATCCTTTGCACCGCAGTGGAAAGGATGCATTCATTCATCACACCTGAACACATTAAAATGGCCCTGAGAAACCTCCACACCACTCATTCTTTTTCCTTTCCAGAATCACCCCAAAGATGACATAAGCTTCGTGGGAAATTATTTTCTCCAGGGCCTCCTGTAAAATAAAAAAGAGAACAAAAAACCAGTACTTTACTGGAAAATCCAGTGTGAGTGTTCACCTTACTATAATGCCAGATAAGTTGGTACGGTGTAGGTTCATTTAGGGCCTGTTCAGACACGGCGATTGATAAAATCGCGCGGTTTAAACCGCAAAAATGTTGACTGTTCAAACATCGGCGGTTAGTTAGCGATTAGCGATCAGTTTCAAGATGGAAGTCGAAGAGGAACTAGCGCGTCTGTGGCTGCTCCAGAAAAAAAATAAAGAAAAGAAGCAAAAGGCAGTATTGGGTGCATCCAATATTAAGGGATCGACTGACACATGGCCAATTCGTAACGCTATATCCCAATTTAAGAATGTTTGAGAGGAATTTTTTTGACTATTTAAGAATGTCAATAAAATCTTTTGATGAACTAATTAAACTAATCAGGGAAGATATTTCGAGCTCTGAAACACATATGAGGGCAAGCGTGTCACCAGAAGAAAAACTCGTAGTAACTTTGAGGTAAGATATTTATTATATCGCGCGGTGCCCGCAACGCTACTGAACGCTGAGGAAGATCTCCATAGTAATAAAACCGCGTGGGCGCCGCACGATTCTATTTTCTAGCGGTTGAGTGGCGGTAATCGCGAGGTTGGACTAACCGCGCGATTATGTCTGAATGATTATATAAATACCTGCGTAAATAAGACCCGCGCGGTTCCCGCGCGATTCTCAAACCGCGCGGTTCCCGCCGTGTCTGAACTAGCACTTATGGTTGGTACCTACTTGGCTACTTTTTAATATGGTTTTGCAACACCGATTTTATGGAACCTTAGGAAACCTTATGAAACCTTATGAAACCTTAGGAATCGAGGAGTGCCCGCATCACATAATATATCTACTTGACATGACACTACCTCTGTATCGAGTAGGTACAGATGACGCACCTATTAATGGACGTCATATCAACGATGCTTGTTCGTACATTTTCCATTACTGATTCGGGTCTATTTTAGGGTATCCTGACGTTATGATCGTAAGCAAAAAAGATCGTGATTGTCATTTGATCGTAAGCGCATTTAATTGTAAATTAAAATTTGATCGTAATTAACGATCATCTTCTATCTATCTATATCTATAAAATGTTCGTTTGTTCAAAATCTTAAATCTTTGAAAGTTCTTCACAGATTGCTTTGAAATTTTGACACTACGTTGCATTCGAATACGCGTGTGTTTTTATATACATATATCATAAAAGTTCACCAGTGACAGGTAAAAACTTGCTTTTCAAAAAAAATAGCGATGTACGTGTTGGACAAACATGCTTTTTTTTGGAAAACAGCGCCATCTATAGGACAAACACCCTTTTTTAAAAAAAACAGCGCCTTTGATGTGATTTTTTTACGAAAACGGCGCCATATAAATCAGCCAAATATTATTGCTGTCATCTGTTGGTCGTAAATCAACACGCGCTATTGTTTCTCTAAATGTACACACGGAGTGAACCACAGCTACGCGTGGAGAGGTATAATTAGTTTATAAATGAGAAAATAATGTTATATGAAATTGGTTGTACTTTTACGTTTTAAAAAGATTGACGTGTAATGGCCCATACAATTTTGACCCCAGTGTCAAGTTAAGGTGTTTGTGGAATGTTTGTAAGTGCAGGTTTAAATTTATAAGTATTTACAAATTAATAAATACATTACATGATATATCTAAAATACGCTAAACACACAAAATACGGATGTCATTTTTTTTAAATTATAGGTAAAGTTACAATTGTTTTGGAAATCTCACGATTGTGGTTATGTATAAGTTGAAGCAATAATTAATGTTGATATATTTTATTGCACATTTAAAAAGTACAAACAAATAAAATGAAAACATGAAACTAAGCGCACTAAATGCATATTTATTTTATTTTATTTTATATTATAGAAACAAACAGTACATGATTTACAGAGATGAAACAATATACAGGAATAAGATACTTCATGTTGTGTTCATATCATATGTTTCCTTGTAATGTCTGCTAAGTGGTATGTTTATTCCTTAATTACCAGGTGACTTGTGTAGTATATAGTGTGTGTAATGTATGAGGGTGTGTTTGTGTGTGTGTGTGTGTGTGTGTGTGTATGTATGCGCATTGAACAGTTTAAATTATCGACATGATGCCACGTTTGAATTTGGGCAGTTAATCTGAAAAATGCCAATGTCAGAGTTAATACAAATATTATTTAGAGTATGAAGAGCTCGGTTAATTGTCGAATTAGATGTTTGGTTATCTTATCATTTGTTTTATAATTGAATATCACTGGTATGTTAAAATTAATAAGGGACAGAAGTTCAGTACAGTCGATGCTATTGTTTAAAAATCTGTGTATAAATATTGAGTCAGTTACTACTCGTCTTTGCTGCAAAGTTTCAAATGTACACTCAAAGTTATTGTTGAATTTGGAAGTAATATATTTTATAAATTTGTTTTGAATACGTTCTATACAGAGATGTGCAAAATGGGTACCCAAAACCATTTGAAATGCAAAATGGAAATGGGTCAAAATTTTTCCATTTGAAAATGCAAAATGGTTTTTAGAAAAGCATTTCAAATGCAAAATGCAAAATACCTATTTTCAAAATACATTGAAAATGCAAAATGGTTTCTCAGGTCAAACAATAAAATAATTATAGAATTTTTAAAAAATTTTGTCATTTAATAATGGATATCAATGTAGAACAAACAAATTACATGATGGTAAATCCAAAAACACCACGACTACAGATTATGAAAACACAAAAGATTTGCGTGCGACTAATGTTGCCAACGTAAAAACATAGCAGTTAATATTACAGCGTCATGGCCCCATGTTCAGTATTTGAATCAGTATTTTTTGTAATGGTATCACTCAATTGCCAGGGCTCCTACCAGGGAGCAACTTGACAAATGTAAATTATCTCTCATAGCGAGGTTGAGGCCGACTGATATTTGGGGCTTATGAAAAAAAGATTATAATAATAATAATAATGATTGGATTATTTATATAGCGCCGTTTTCGTGAGAAAATCACCTCAAGGGCGCTTAACAACTTAATTTATGCATTGATCACTTAGACTTAATTACTTTTGGTTTATTACTAAGTTTCATAGATAGAGAGAGACTTATAACTAACACTAATGTCGAGTGATTTACAACTAAGACTTTTAACTAATGACTTAAGCTATACATATTTTTATGACCAAGTGGGCATTTACACAATACCGCTATAATACGACTTACAACTACGGCTTAAACTAGAGATTTACGACTAACATACATATTTAATTTATATTTACAAATACCGATTGTTATGATTTGTGGAGATAGTAGGAAGAATATTGCAAAAAGCATTTGAAATGGAAAATGCATTGAGAAAAGCATTTAAAATGCAAAATGGAAAATACCCATTTTGCATTTCCATTTGAAATGGATTTATTTTAAATAAAGCACATCTCTGGTTCTATACAATCTACACGATATATATTACTTTATATACACGTTAGACAGCAAAGATGTCATGTTGTAGAGTGGCAAAGTGCTTATACTGATCTTATCAGGGATAAAATATTTATATAAATTGTTGAAAAAATGTGATTGAGGTTCTTTTCATCAAGACAACATTCGCACATTGCAGAATTCTTAACATGTACTTTTGTCAAGTGAATATTGTGGCAGCAATGCCCTTGAGAACAATGAGAACAACTCCAATCTTTCTTTTATTGTAAACATTCAAAGGCTGTTTACTGTTATGGTATTTTAAGTATTTTTTAAAATAAAATATCATTTGATAGTGTGAGCTTCACTGAGTGCTTTACCAGTGCTGAGGCCCCCATTTTACAATATTATGTATGTAAATAGAATGGACTGTATTGAAATTATGTAAATTAAACGAATTTAAATAAAAAATAGTAAAAAAATACTTATTGCAATTATAAAAACCAAGCAATGTTGTATGATTTGAGATTTTCACAGCCAAAAGTAATATAGTGATTTGTTTTTGGGGTATTATGCCGTGTTGCGCTACCTCCTTCTTTAGCCGACGTTTCGTACGGCATTGCAGTTTCCATCATCAGGGCAAATGTGTATTCTGACATCTGCCCTGATGACGGACACTGCAATGCTGTCCGAAACGTTGGCTACAGAAGGATTTAGCGTAAAACGGCATATTACCCCAAAAACAAATCACTATAACAACAAGCAATACGTATAATATTTTTTTTACATTTAAAATAAATATATTTATTGTTAACTAGGTTAACTATTTATTGTTAACTAGGATAACTAAACTAGGTTAACTATTTATTGTTAGGATTCTTGCTGCAGAGTCTCCATCTTCTATCTTCGTGTCACCTGTTCCTATACTTCATTTTACTTAACTTAACCTCATCTTTTTTTGTAATATTTATATTTTTTGTAATACCTGCACCAACTGTAAAGCGCTCCTGAGGTGATATCTCACAAAAGCGGCGCTATACAAATTATCCAATAAATAATAATAATAACTGTTTTCTAGATTTTTGCTTACGATCATTTTGATTACGAACGTTTCGCCTACGATCGTTTAGCTTACGATCATTTTGCTTACGATCAATTGATTACAATCATTTTGCTTACTATCATTTGATTACAATCATTTTGTAAACGATCATTTTACCTATAACCCTATTTTACTAAAAATTTTCATAGAGTTTAAGATGGCGAACATTATTTGGCATCTGATTCTGACACTGTTTTAAATAACATGACCACTAATAATAAAGTACTATTTTTAATTTTGTTATAGTAAATCGTATTTGAAGTGAAATAACACTAAACTGCGCTATATAAATGCTGTGATATTATTATAGACTAAATTATATCGTTTAAACGTTGTTGATTCAATGAAATATTGTTTTTTTATGATTTTCTTGAAAGAATTGTGTTTTGTAGTGACAAATCTATTTATTTATATTCATATTCTGTTTGTACACACTGTACACCCTCCAAAAAAACAATTATAACACAAAAAATTATATTTTTTTAATATAAATTATCGTAAATAGCACCATCTATGAACGAGCAGTTTATGAATGTTTATTTTGACATGTCGTGTGTGTGACAGGTTATTGGGTCAAATCAATGGTGTTGGTTTGCGTCTAAAATAACATTAAAGTAAATATACTTCAGTAGATGGCGCTATTCGCAGAAATGCTAAAATTAAGAATGTATTTATTATATGATTTAAGATTTTCACGGCCAAAAGTATTATTGTTATTTGTTTTTGGGGTGTTATGGCGTGTTGCGCTAACTCATTCTTTAGCCAACGTTTCGGACAGCATTGCAGTGTCCATCATCAGGGACTGTAGTTCACATTAGGGCAGATGTGATGATCGACACTATAATGTTGTCCGGAACGTTGGCTAAAGAAGGAGGTAGCCCAACACGGCATAATACCCCAAAAATAAGTTCCAGAGTGGAAGATACTCTCGGCATCGCCCTGGTATAATAAGAAACGTTGCTTGAAATGGCTTTAGCCGTGTTTGGTAACCAGATCTTAATACCCAGGTACTTCCCCATCTCCTACCCCTCCCCACTACCTTCAGCCTCACAACATACCCCAATTGGGGATGCCATAGTCTCACTGGTTCCAGAGGGTTGGGAGCAGTTGGGACTCTTGTGCGAATTACGTATAAAAAAATATTTAAAAAAACTGAAACTCGGCAGATTTTTTTTTTGATGATAATACATTCTGTAAACTTTTGGTGGCAGTCACGCACGCACACGAGACATTAACGCATTTCTCTGAAATTTGGGTGACATTACAGCAGTTAACATACGATATAAATGTCGATCCTATCCGACCGGCATTTGGCCTTGACGATGGACACTGTAATGCTTTCCGAAAGGTTGGCTAAAGAAGGAGGTTGCATAACACGGCATAATACCCCAAACATGACTTTAACACTGTACAAATGTTTTATGGTTTTTTAGGTTCCACGATAACTCAACACACCTAAAAAGAGTAATTAAAAACAATTTAAAAACTAACATAATATTTTAACTTATGTAACTCACTTTTCATGACTTTATACAGGATTTTCCAATAAGAGGTGTTATTTTGATATTCAGTCGTAAAAGATAGACAATCGTTGCTTGTGTGGCACATAGCGCCGTCTTGTTGAAAGTTAACGTTGTCCAGATCAATACCATCCAATTCCGGCCATAAAAAAACTATTAATCATCTCTCGATAGCGCAATCCATTCACGGTAACTGTTGCTCCAGCCTCATTTTCGAAAAAGTAAGGTCCAATGGCTCCGCCGGACCATAAACCGCACCAAACAGTCACACGTTGAGGATAGAGAGGCTTTTTTAACAATAACTCTTGGGTTTTCCGAGCCCCAGATGCTCTACTCAAAATTTTTCTAATAAATGAGTACCTTACTGACCTACATACCTAAACAATGTCAAAAACTTCAAAGATACTGAATATCCCAAAATTAAAAACATATTTTGGCCAGAAAACTATCAATTCCATGCTACAAGATTATATAAAGCCCTTCCAAACAAACTTGAAGATCAGGAAATCAACGAATAAATCAATAAACATAGTAAAAAAGATCAAGAAGTCAACAAACACGAAGGTGAGGAAATCAAATAAACAAACTTAGTCAACAAACATGAACATGTAGAAATCAGCACAAATTTTGTTATTACATCATGATTTTCTCATCTTCATGTTTGTTGGTTTACTTCAAACATGAAGATGAAGAAATCAGCAAACACGAAGCTGAGGAAATCGTGAAGTAATACCAACACAACTACCTACAGTCCGCCACGGAATAGGGATCCCTAGGAATGTGAATAACCCACTTTTACCATGTAGGTAATAGTCAGGATTTAAATAAATATATATTATGCATAGTGGCCGTCTAGTGTTCATCTAACATGTTGATATTCAAGCACACTAAATGCTCAAAGGTCTATCAGATATTTTTTAATCTTTAATAGTCCATACACAAAGATAATTACTGTGGCAATCATAACTCCATTCGCCAATTATATTGACAAAAATAGTGTTTCTTAAAAATATTTTTATATTTATGTGATTCACTTACAATCAAATGTTTCAATGTACAGTCTGCCAATAAAATTTTTGACAAAAATGATCTTGAATATCATCAAAATATCAAAGGCGAAGATTAATGCCAAATCACTATTTTGATCAATCTTTATAACGAATTGGTGAACATTATGAATACCAAAAAATATGCTATATGTAAATTGAAGGTTTTCCTATCGTTTCGCTTGACTAAAATACAAATAAAAAATAATTTACTCAATAAAAAATATTAATTTAAACTACTAAAAAAAATATTTTATCAATAGAAGTGTATGAACGCGTAAAGGAAACAACTTTAAAAAATACATTATTATAGCTAAGATTATCTGTGACAGTTTCATTTGATTAACTTTTTGGCTTTCTTATAAATTAATTACAAAATAAATATAAAACAGTTTTGTGCTTGAAATCGAACGTTTCTAGACTCCGTTTGTCAAGCAATTGTAATGCCTATTACCTACGTAATAAGGTATACAGAAAATATATACATTTTTGGCTTGTAGCTTCCTCTTAAAAGCACTTAAAAATCTCAAAGCGTCTAAGTATTTATGTAATTATGTGTGCCCCTAAAAAAAGACAGTTGATTTCGTTACTACATTTTGAGAGAACTATTTAAATTAACTGTAAAATCTTAAAAATAAAGAACATGCCCAGCACATCGCCTTTTATTTACAAAACTAGAACTTAGTGACAGAATAAAAATAAACGGATTTGGAAAAAACAATCCATTTGCACAAAGTTTCTTGGGTTTTATAAAAAGTTTTTTGTTTTCTTCTTTGTTTTCTGTTCTATTTTTTAGTTTTTGATCATATATTTTTTTGTATCTCTATATGGAATGTGTGGGACTGCACTAACCTCCCCACATACCGGAAGAAGCACTTTTATTATTATTAAAATGACGCGACAAAGGGAAATTTAGTTTGAAATTATTTATGAAGAAATTTTTAGTTCGACTTGAGTACATTTCTAGAATTAGTTGACAGACTGTACTTGCTTGTATTTGGTTGGAGTAGCAGATTATGTAGCTAGGGGGCATAGCAGTAAAATGATCAGGCCAGTAGATAATGGAGATAAGTGGATAGGTATTTGCGGATTAAGTGTGTACTTCAATAAATCTTAGCACTTAATCGCTTTCAATGGTTTCGTATCAGTAGCCAATAAAAGGCTTCTAATATCGCGGAATACGCTGGAACATTTTTTATTGCAATCTTTTGGCACAAGACTTTATGGGACTCTAACTACTCCCGACCACCTTGCACCAGCGAGACCATGGCATTCCCATATTATCTAAATATATATTTTTTTCCCATATAATTTTATGTTTGGGTTAAATCTTCCCCACAGGAAAAACTAAACCCTTCCACACACTTTTCCCCGAATGATCATCTAGTCAATCCACCTTATGCAAGTGCATTATATAAGCATAATAAATACAAAACAATACAAGAACAACACGTCAACTCACCAGAAATCAAATGGGAAAATAATTCACTATTATGATTTTTCAGACTTTATGTCCGAGTTAAATCATCCCCACAGGAAAAACTAAACCCTTCCACACACTTTTCCACAAATGATCATCTAGTCGATCAACATCATGCAAGTGCATTATATAAGCATAATAAATACAAAAACAACACGTCAAATCACCAGAGATCAAATGGGAAAATAATTCACCGACTCCAGATATTTTCATATCAGAGGGTTCGGCTCGGTAGAACTTCTAACAGGGCCTATAAATCCTACTGATTCCTCAATATAAATATTTAAAAAATCTTTCGTAATCCTACATGTATTTAAAATGACTGATTTTTGAATTTTTATATATAATTTTTTTGATAGATCTAATACGACTAAATTTTGAATGAGAGAGCTAGGTATAATGCCAGTAGCCGAAATAACAAACGGTAATATTTTTTTATAAATGTTCGTTTGTCCAAAATCTTAAATCTATGAAAATTCTTCACAGATTGCTTTGAAATTTTGACACAACTTTGCATTCGAATACGCGTGTGTTTTTATATACCTATATTATATAGGTGTTACCTGTGAAAGGTATTTTTTTTAAACACTTACCGAGTCCTCGGCCGAGTCAGTCAGTGAAATAAAAAAAAAATCAATATTTAGATATTTATGAATTTTCGACTTCTGTGGTTATAAAACTTATTTTTCATATTTCGCGAAAACCATGAAAAAAGCATTTTAAACCAATCTCAAAGAACTGACTCGCCCAGCGTCTCATAACTTCACTTTCTCACCGCACATTTTCATCCTGGACGTGCAAAAAAAGTCAATAGATGTCGCACATTAAATACAAATTGGATATATTTATCTAAGACATTATCTAGATTGAATTTTGTTCGAGATAGCAGCCAATAAAAATGTGCATAGAGAAAATGAAGATAATGTTGGTAGTTCTTATTCGATGTATGATTCAGTTAAATATGACCGAAGTAGATAGGGTCCTATTAGCTTAGTTGGTAGAGCGGTTGCCCGGCAAGGCAAGGGTCCTGAGTTCAAGCCCTAGATGCGACCATATTTTTTTCTGTTTCAAATTTTCGTTTGAGAATTGCTAATATTGTCTTCAATAATTAAATAGTAATATTACATGAAATTGTGTATGTATTTGAAGAGGAAATTGTCAAGATATGGGTTATGGGTTATAGTGATTTGTTTTTGGGGTATTATGCCGTGTTGCGCTACCTCATTCTTTAGCCAACGCTTCGGACAGCATTGCAGTGTTCATTATCAAGGCAGATGTGTGATATGGGCTATTTTTAAGGTGAAGCTTGATGCTAAAACACTATTTTGATTAATCTTTATAACGAATTGGTGTACATTATGGATACCAAAAAATATGCTTTAGATAAACTGAAGATTTTTCTATCGCTTCGCTTGAGTAGATTACAAATAAAACAATAAATTACTCAATCAAAAATATAAATGTAAACTACTAAAAAAAATATTTTTTTAATAGAAATGTATGAACGCGTAAAGGAAACAACTTTAAAAAATAGAGTATTATATCTAAGATTATCTGTGACAGTTTCACCTGATTGACTTTTTTGCTTTCTTATAAAATTATTTACAAAATAAATAAAAACCAGTTTTGTGCTTGAAATCGAACGTTTCTAGACTCTGTTTGTCAAGCGATTTTAACGCCTATTGCCTACAATATAAGGTTAACCAAGAATATACACATTTTTGGCTTCTAGATTCCTCTTAAGAACAATTCAAGTGGTAACAGAGGACGGATTTGTTTCGGACAATTTTAACAACTCTTGAAATATCAAACTTAATTGTGATGTTCTGTGAAAGTTCTATTCAAGTTCTGTTATTATTTCAGTTCTGTCAAGTAACTGGCATATAATGATATAATAACAGAACTTGAATAGGACTTTCACAGAACCCGTAAATGAACGTTTAAATATGATGAATTTTTCAAATTATATTAATATTTTTTCAAATGTTTGACGTTTAATTTTGTCATTAATGCTTCTAATTTCTGCCGGTATTCGATAGAAAAAAATTCTTAAATAAATGTGTAAAGAAATGATATAAATGCATTTCTTAAGTTCAAATAAAAGATTCCTGCTTGCATTTTTATCGAATCAATAAAGATTATATTTTTAATCCAAATACAATTCAGTACTAATAGCAATGGATAATAGAGATAATAGCAATATATACCTTGATATATTTGTAATCTTTTTCACAATGGCAACAAAATGAAAATTCTCAGTATTTCGTATTAGGGATTAAATACGGAAATATAAATCGATTAAAATTGGCAGAATTAATAAAAATAATAATGTTTTATTACAGTTGACTATTTCAACTAACAATCTATGTGACTACCCAATGTTTCCAACTCATAAAAAGTCGCGATCCGCGTCTGTCTGTTTGCGCGCTTAGTTCTTCTAAACTACGCGATGGATTTGGATAGGGTTTTCACTATCATTTAGAGAATTTCTTTCTGAAGGTTTTTATATATAAAACATGCATATTATATTTATAGTATGTAGAGAAAAGTCAAAGTTTTGTAATCAAGTAGTAAAAAAATATTTTCGATTGCTTACATTGCTAAATCTTATGAGATACATCGAAATAATGTACCATGGGATTATGTATCTTAAAAAGGCCTACAAAAAAGTCCGAAATGGTATATTTTTATCTTCTAAGAATAAACCCCAACAACTTCGGGTACACGTCAGCAAATTACGTTATTAAACAACTGAATTGAATAATAACTTAACTGAAATAATATTAATTTACTCTACTCAGGAGCCCCTGAAAAAGATAATTTCACTCAGGGCCTCTGTCATCTTTGGGGATGCTGTGTGTGAGGTCTTTTTTGAGGAGAGGAAGGAGAGAACATGGGTCTGGAAGAGAATCATGTTGAATCGCCGAAAAGCCGAACTGTTCAGCTCAAGAACAAGCCGAGGAAGCGATTCGTTCTCATGTGACAACCTTGTACACAGAGGCGGATTTGCCCTTAGGCCTATGTAGGCCCGGGCCTAGGGCGGCCAGATATTAGGGGCGGCCAATCGTGACAAAAAAAGTCACAGATGATAACAAGAAATTACATCCTAAGTACCTAAATATTCTACGTACGAAATAGCGATATGCAAGAGCGTGTTCACACACAGCACACAGCGCACGACAATCGAAAATTATACAGTAATTGAACTAGCGAATTTAGCAAGCGTATTTTTTTTACATTAATTCCACACAGGAGGCTTTGAGGAAAATATTTTCCCTCACGACCTATGTCATCTGAGGTGATGCTGTGTGGAGGGTCTTTTTAAGGAAGGGAAGGATAGGAAGTTCTGAAAAGGAAAATGTATGAGGGGTGGGTAGGAATCTGGGGATTAGTGTGTCCAGGAGTGACATACGTATGAATACATCCCTCCAACTGCGGTGCAAGGCGATGGGTTAAGATAGTCCGGCTGGAAAGGTCAAAAGGCCTCCCTCACCAGGTCTCTCTCGATCCGGCCCGCCACGCAGCAGGTGGGCAGACGTATCCGCCGCCAAGACCTGGACAAATCTCACCCCATGAACCATGAATGATAATGGCAGGAAAATTAAAACGGTTTTGACCCTAGGAACTTACTGAAAAGTTTGGATACTCCTGGTCAATATGATGGGTACTGAGAAAGGGGCGGCTACATGGTCTGGGGCCTAGGGCGGCCAAGACTGCAAATCCGCCTCTGCTTGTACATATATTGAGCGCGTGTTTGGCGTGTTTCCCCATTGTGCACCGGTGCCGAAGGGATCAATGACGCTCGTTCCTCGGAGCATCTTCCATTTTAATAGCGGTAGAAAAAGTAATTTGGCTTTGAATGTGTCTAGATTTAAAACAAAACAAAGCTCATTGCCCTCCTTATCAATAACAGTATTGTAAACGAATTTATTGTTGTGGAACAAAATAGTCCATCTAGTATGTTCCGAAGGTCTTACCAAATGGGAAAATTCGTGTGATTTAACTCTAAAACGAGTCCTCATAGCACAAAATGCAATTTTGAAAATTATTCTCAAAGTCAGAACCTTAGAATCGGAACACCTTCAGACTATGTTTTTGATGCCCTGAATTTAATGTTTCCGAAACAATAATATCTATACAAATCATATATTTATCTCTGCATTTAAAAACAGGGATAACTTTACACACACGAACTTGGGTCGATACACAAGATCCTCACTACAACAAACATTCGATCAATATACAACTAAATCTACTTTTGGGCAAACAAATTTGCAATATATCTAAATAGTATAAAATAAAGTCGCAATCCACGTCTATCTGTTTGTGCGCTTAGTTCTTCTAAACTACGCAACGAATTTTGACAGGGTTTTCATTATGATTTAGAGAATTTCTTCGTGAAGGTTTATATATATATAATACAGGCAGATTACAGTTATAGAAAGTAGAGAAGAGTCAATGTTTTTTAAGATTAAAGATTTTTAATATTGTTTACAAATCGCCTTAGTTAAATCTTGTATTACTTTGTTATACATAAATATATAAAATATGTGATAGCGTCTGATGCGTTTTATCCAGAGATGTGCAAAATGGGTACCCAAAACCATTTGAAATGCAAAATGGAAATGGGTCAAAACTTTTCCATTTGAAAATGCAAAATGCAAAATGGGTTTTAGAAAAGCATTTCAAATGCAAAATGCAAAATACCTATTTTCAAAATGCATTGAAAATGCAAAATGGTTTCTCAGGTCAAACAATTAAAATAATTATAGAATTTTTAAATAGTTTTTTGTAGAACAAACATATTACATGATGGT
Source organism: Hesperophylax consimilis (assembly GCF_061612785.1). Taxonomy (NCBI): domain Eukaryota; kingdom Metazoa; phylum Arthropoda; class Insecta; order Trichoptera; family Limnephilidae; genus Hesperophylax; species Hesperophylax consimilis. The sequence continues at coordinate 22,159,489 of NC_142854.1, read as the reverse complement.
AAATCCAAAAACACCACGACTACAGATTATGAAACCACAAAAAATTTGCGCGGGACTAATGTTGGCCAACGTAAAAACATAGAAAATGCTATCTAACATTTAATATTACAGCGTCATGGCCCTATGTTCAGGACCTATTTGAATCAGTATTTTTTGTAATGGTATCACTCAATTGCCAGGGCTCCTACCAGGGAGCAACTTGACAAATGTAAATTATCTCTCATAGCGAGGTTGAGGACCGACTGATATTTGCGGCTTATGAAAAAAAGATGAGTGGAGATAGTAGGAAGAATGTTGCGAAAAAGCATTTGAAATGGAAAATGCATTGAGAAAAGCATTTAAAATGCAAAATGGAAAATACCCATTTTGCATTTCCATTTGAAATGGATTTATTTGAAATAAAGCAAATCTCTGGTTTTATCCGTGGTTGCAAAATACTACGCTCAAGGAAGCAATAATTAGACTTTTACTGCAAATAATATTTTATTACAGGTGTTATGCATTTTGTTAAATTTCATTGATTATTATATATAATCTTGAGGTTGCAAGCTGGGGCTTAAAACTGTGTACCTTAATATCAATACTTGACAACAAAAAGACAAGGACAAAATCATTGAATGATTACAACATTTCGTAATATGCAATACGGATCTTTGATCTTTATAAATACATCTTTTTGAATTTAGATTGTGTTTTCTTGATTGAGTAAACCAATGAATGAATGTATGAAGTGTAAATTAACCCTTCCCGAATACAAATCACGCTGAAACTCGGCCGATAGATTTGTTGTCGATGTCATCGATTGATTTTATTCTACTTTTGACAGAAAGGATGACAAACATTCCCGGTTTACGAGTAACCCGACAATATTTGAAAATCTCCTGCCACAGTAAGCGAAACATGTTGCTTGTGTTGTGATGGAGAACTTAGCCAGCCGAGGAATTGAACGCACGACGCATGGGTGGGACCCAAATGTGATGCCAACTCAGCCACTGATCGGTCAGATTGTACATAATCTACAGTTTTATTCAGATATTGATGAAATTTTGCACACTTGACATGAGGGAGGTCACTATCCACATAAGGTTTAGAAAAAAACACCCCTATCCTTCCTTAAATCCTCCTTCCTTTTTCAAGATTGACGTCCAAAATAAAATTACTCAGAGTAAACGTATTGATATGAAATGTTGTTAATTTATTAAAAATCTGATCAAATTATTCGTTTTCCTGTTAGAAATGGGAAACCCCGAGTAAAATAATTTCCCTTAGGGCCCATGTCATCTCTGGGGATGCTGTGTGGAGGGTCTTTTTAAGGAGAGGAAGGAGTGAACATGGGTCTTGAAGAAACCCATGTTTTTGGAGGGAGGAAACACAGGGGTCGGCAAATCGTCAAACAACCGAGCTGTTGAACTCAAGAAAGATTGTATATCTTCCGTTGTAATACCGGTAGAACGAGGACAGAATACCCATCTGACGCCTAAATATTGCAATGAAACCAACCGCTAGTTTCTACACAGATTCAAGGTTCTTTTTCATTTCAATTTTGAAAAACTATGGATGAATCACGTGCATCGCCGGGGACTTCAGCTAGTTGTGAGATATTAAAACTCGATATTACAAAACAGGTGATTCCGGAAATGATAAGATTAACAAGTAAGTCAATTTGTATCTTCCTTCCATCGATGTTTATAATGCTTAAATATAGGTATAGATAAGTACCAACTATGTGCAAATATAATTTATTTTCTTCACTGAAGAGTGACATCGTTATCTCATTCATGGATTATTTTCTTATGAAATTGAATACTTTTTTGTATATTCGACGCCAATAAAGTTATTATTGGCTTTATAATAATTGATTATTTTAATCTATTTTACTTACATGCGAATCAATCATAGGTAATTCGTGCTTTTTTTGTCAAAATCATTTACAGTTTTTATTATTTTCGATGACGTATTAAAAAGTGAGCAGAAGTATGCTAGTGGTGTGTGTAAATATGTTGCTATAAATCCAGAAAAAAAATCCTTAGGACGCATGGAACTTATCCGTGGTTCAAGTTCCATATAGACTTGCTTGAGGCAACAAATAGATTTAGCCTAGAAACTAGACGTTACTGCAAATCTTGCAGTACTTAGTATTGATATGATTTATAACTCTATTGACAGCCCATTCCTCTTGGGATGCTATGACTTTGTACAAATTTACACACAGACTGACTGAACGTTTTGACAAATCACTCAGACTTAGTAAAAATAAACTCATACGAGACATCGGAAAATCCAACTCCCTGAGCGACTTTACCTTTAGGTACACTCACAGACTCCCTAAAGACATCCTGATGGACCACGACCACACCTGATCTGGCTCAGACTCAGACGCGGATGAATAAGCAGCGAGCAGTAGGTATTTCATAATCTCCTGACTCCCTTACCAAATTTAAAATGTTTATTTATTTATTTGTTAAGACATACACAGTACAATAAGACACAGTTAGATATTTTTAGTTATTACATAGTTGCAGTACCTATTACGTATGTCCATAAAATATCATTACGTAATTTCGCCTGAGTTTGTTATAAAAGGAAGGAAGTGTGTGGAGTGTGGATAGATAATAATAAATTAATTGAAAACAAGAATTATAATAAGCTCACGAATTGTAAATGACTGTTAATATATTGAAGTTTTGAAAAATGATGTGAACATATTTTTGAAATATGTCATGCCAAGAAATTTAATAAGTTAGTTTTGTATGTTAGAAAGGAATCATGAAAGATGTCTAAATGTAGTAATTTTTCGTTTGCTGCATTGGTATTGTTGGCTTCAATATGAAAAAGTGTAGTGTGCCTGTTACGCCTCGTTGGAACATTTAAACCAATGACGGATAGCAATTCGGGACTATCTATTTTATTATTTAGCAGATTATGTAGAAACAACAGGTCTGACAAAGTGCGTTTTTTTTGTAAAGTTAACATATTATTTGTAGTTTTGTTGTATTTCTTGAGTAAATGTTTCGAAAATTTATTCTGTATACTTTCTACTAAATCTATGTATACCTTATATTGAGGATTCCATATTGTGGAAGCATACTCCAGTGGACTTCTGACCAATGAACAAAACAACATTTTCAGAGTCTTAGCACTTTTGAAAACATTGCATATTCTTAATAAGAAACCTAGCATTCTGTAGGATTTTGAAATAATGTGTTCAATGTGCTTGTCAATAATTAATTTGCTATCTAAGTAAACACCTAGATCTTTACATGTAGACATAGGTTGTAAAGGTTTGTTATTCAAGTTGTATGGATAGATGATTTTGTTTTTATTTCTAGTAAATGTAATCGAGTGACACTTAGATATGTTTAAGGACAATAAATTTGATTCACAATATACGCACAAATATTATACAGGGTGTATCGGCACGTATCCGACAAACTTTAACCAGCTATTCCTTAGCACATTTGGAGTAAAAAATGTTATAGGAACTTTGCTATCCGGTAACATTTTTTTCCATTAAAAACAAAAAATAAATAAAAAATCCACACTCCGTCACTGTCATTTGGATGGTTTCTCGTGTTCAACAGCTGTTATTAGCAAGTGTGTCAAAAAGTGTTCTCGCTCTTTCGTACACACTAAATAATAGTAGTTAAAAATGAGACGAATGGTTCCGTGCCATTTCGTTGTGATTGTAAAAGCGCGCCAACGTAGGTACGTACGTACATTATTCAACGAAACTCGAGCAAAATATTGCCAGACGAGTTTTCAAACTTTGACAAAGGATAAAACATTGGTGACATGTGGTGAAAATATGAATAGTAAATTTTTTATTAAAAAAAATGTTACCGGACAGCAAAGTGCCCATAACATGTTTTACTCCAAATGTGCTAAGGAATAGCTGGTTAAAGTTTGTCGGGTACGTGCCGATACACCCTGTATGTATTTATATAATATTTTATAATTTATATGTATATGTATGTTTATTCTCTATCTTCCTATAAGTATATATTAACAGATGCACACCCAAACACCTCAAAATGCACGAAATCATATACCGATGTCACTGAAGCCCGCCTCTGGTTCAAGTTGACTGACGCACAGTGGGCTGAAAATCGCCTTTCATAGACATAGAGACTTGAATTTTCAAGGGTATTTTTTTGGCTAGAAATGGATTCTGCTGATCATTACTATGCTATAAAATTTCGTACAAAACAATTGCGTGTACAAATGAAGGAGTTATCATTTTTTAAAGAAAAATTTGTATGGCACTGACATTAAAAATGAGGCTATCTCTGGAATCATAAGGTTGGCCATTCTATCCTTACACACAGATATACTACTATTTATTTGTATTTTTTTTTATGTACTTCGTATTGTGGCGCAACTTGCGATTTTTTTTTTTTAAATCCTCAAAGTTGAAAAAAACACTTTTTAATGTTGATGATTCATTTTAATCCTTGAATGCTTTTAGGCTTGCAGTGTAAATAAAATATTGTAAACTAGACAAAGCATACTCATATTTAAAGCATTTAAGCATTAAAATGAATCATCAACATAAAAAAGTTTTTTTTTCAACTTTGAGGATTTAAAAAAAAAATCTATACTTACTTGAAAAATTTGTACCTTCAATTGTACATGCAATTGCTTCATTCGAAATTTTATAGCATAGTAATGATCAGCAGAATCCATTTCTAGCCAAAAAAAATACCCTTGAAAATTCAAGTCTCTTTATCTATGAAATGCGATTTTCAGCCCACTGTGTGACGGCCGTTTCCTCCTGGATATGGTTTTCTGCGATTTCCCATATTCCCACAGGCGAATGCGGAGGAATTCCCTACAATAAGGCGCAGCTAAATCTCATCCCCCCCGATCCCAACATAACACAAACAGACATGTATGCTGTCGGTTGCTGGTGATCCTGAAGAAGAAGAATATGATGCTCCGAAACATGCAATTTTAGTAGAGTTTTTAGGTAACAATTTTTTCCCTACCGAGAAAACACAAGGCCTCTAAGTCTATAATAGCCAGGTAACATTTTTAAACACCCATATGAGGTAAAAATTGTGAGGCCGTTCTATTTGTATAAAGAACATTAACTTTAAATTGAGTAAATTGAAAACAGTAGAGGTATTTAATTTCTCTGTTAATAGCCACCCTAATTTGTTCGCTTTTGGAGAAAACCACAGACATAGGAATTAATAGACGAGAAGATAATGGCGAGGGGTAAAATCAACTGTTGAAGAACGAAGGGCGTAAGGCTGACTGTGATTCGTCAATAAATCAATCTGACAGTAAATAGGCATCTCGCATTATAATATCACCATTTACTTCTTAAAAGTAAAATCTGCTTTTGAATGAATAGACATTTTTACATGGGAGCGCAAATTACTCGCCACGTTATGAACAAATTTGCGAAGTCCAAATTCGGCAAAAAAATTCGGTTCTATTTTCAGAGTCGAATATTTCGTTTAAGTATTTAGTTAAGACACTTTTATAAATGTTCATAATTTACTTCCCAGCAACCAACCAGCTTTGTGTTTCGCGTCCAGACGTTTCTCGGTGTGATAGTATATGTTTCTAAAACTGATCTATATTATACGATGTGAATATGCTTAAAATAAAGTAAAATAATGCTTATATATGGAATGTAATACGACAATTGGGTTTATTCTCTTTTTCACATCTATTTTTACAAGTTTTCATAGTACAAGTCAACATTTTGCCGTGTTATTTCGTAAAATGAACCGATGATGCCTCAACCATAGTTCGCACAAGAATGATGACGTCACGTTTTCAAATTTCACTTGAGGCCATACGCGAGCACAGCCGGCTCCAATGGAACCGGTATGGGGAGTGGGGATAATACGCTTTTAATCACTTAGGGCAGGTCTACTAATATTCATATGTCTATGGGGAAAACTCATATGATCTCATAGAAATCGTTGTATCTTTCTTATTTTCGTGGTGAGAAATATGATTTAAACGGATTTAGAAAGAGTAAACACCATGCTTTTATATTTAAATATTGAAATTAACCATAGAAGCATTGAAAAGTGCACCTTTTTAAAAGCAAAGGTTTCGAACGAAATTTAGAAAAATCGATTTTTGTATGAAACGGCAAAAAGTGAAGGTACAGAAACGTTTGCATTACATTTGTAGAATAATTTAAATGGGTTTATATATTTTTACGTCATCAGTAATTTAATTACAAAAAACTTAAAGTGAGCCATTTTAATTTGTTTTTACGTTCGATCTAAAAATTTGAGTATATCGAAATTTATATATTTTTGTTTATAATAACACAATTTGATAGCGTATTTTATTACCTTTTAAAAATAGTCTTGAGTTGTCGAAAACGTTCAGTAGTATTCCATTATTTGGAATTCATTGCAAAAAGGAAATACTTCTCACGGATCATCTGTCAAAATATGCCTTAAGATTTAAGACTTTTTTATTATAATTATCTTCCCAGATGTTAAGAGTGTCAGAAAGAGAAGATTGTACAGGGTTTTCCAATAAGAGGTATTATTTTCATATTCAATCGTAAAAGATCAATGGTTTCGTTGCTTGTGTGGCACGTAGCGCCGTCTTGTTGAAAGTAAACGTTGTCCAGATCAATACCATCCAATTCCGGCCATAAAAAATCATTAATCGTCTCTCTATAGCGCAATCCATTCACCGTAACTGTTGCTCCAGCCTCATTTTCGAAAAAGTAAGGTCCAATGACTCCGCCGGACCATAAACCGCACCAAAAAGTCACACGTTGAAGATAGAGAGGCATTTTAATAATAATTCTTGGGTTTTCTAAGCCCCAGATGCGACAATTTTGCTTGTTGACGAAGCCACCGAGGTGGAAATTGGCCTCATCACTCAAGAAGATTTGCATTTGATTCACTCAAGTGAATTTAAATAATTTCAATGCGTTGTTGAAGCATGTATCGTTCCATTTTTATTAATGGCGTAGTTTCTATTTGTCAAATGTTAAAAAATGACAGCTTCAAAAGTAACATCTACCGAAATAGCGGGCTATTAAAATCCTAATAAGTGATTTATTTTTGGGGTATTATGGCGTTATGCACTACCTTCTGGAGGAAGCTACAAGCCAAAAATGTGTATATTTTTGGTATACCTTATATTGTAGGTAATAGGCATTAAAATCGCTTGACAAACGAAGTCTAGAAATGTTCGATTTCAAGCACAAAACTGCTTTTTATTTATTTTGTAAATAATTTTATAAGAAAGCAAAAAATTTAACCAAGTGAAACTGTCACAGATAATTTTAGCTATAATACAGTATTTTTTAAAGTTGTTTCCTTTATGCGTTCATACATTTCTATTGAAAATTTTTTTTTTTAGTAGTTTGCAATTATATTTTTTATTGAGTAATTTATTATTTTATTTGTATTCTACTCAAGCGAAACGATAGGAAAACCTTCAATTTATATAAAGCATATTTTTCGGTATTCATAATGTACACCAATTCGTTATAAAGATTAATCATAATAGTGATTTAGCATTAAGCTTCGCCTTAAGCTAATGTTTCAGATGGTATTACAGTGTCAATCATCGGATAGGATCGGCATTTATATCGTATGTCACCCGATTTTAGAGAAATGCTTAATGTCTGCGTGTGTATGCGTGACTGCCACCAAAAGTTGATAGAATGTGTAACGGACGTACTGCTCCAGGATCGGACGCGGTCGC